>NW_026629762.1:0-1472 GCF_030028575.1 Malurus melanocephalus
AGTCATAAAAACACAGAGTTTTAAAATCACAACTTGAGCTTGGCTGAGCGTCCCCACTTCTACCTTAACTCATGAGTTGGTTAAATTCAAATATTTCTATTTGTTCAATCATAAAGAGACAATTTAAAAATCTCAACTTGACCTTGGCTGTGCATCCACACTTCTACTTTAACTCAGAGTTGGTTAAATTCAAATACTTCTACGAGTTGAGTCATAAAGAGAGAGTTTAAAAATCACAACTAAACCTTGGCTGAGCGTCCACACTTCTACCTTAACTCAAAGCAGGTTAAATCCAAATATTTCTACGTGTTGAGTCATAAAGAGAGAGTTTTAAAATCTCAACTTGACCTTGGCTGTGCATCCACACTTCTACTTTAACTCAGAGTTGGTTAAATTCAAATATTTCTACGAGTTGAGTCATAAAGAGAGAGTTTAAAAATCACAACTAAACCTTTGCTGAGTGTCCACACTTCTACCTTAACTCAGAATGGGTTAAATCCAAATATTTCTGTGTTCAAGTCCCAAGGAGACAGAGTTTAAAAATCACAACTTGAGCTTGGCTGAGCGTCCACACTCCTACCTTAACTCAGAATGGGTTAAATCCAAGGATTTCTTCTTGTTCAGTCATAAAGCGAGAATTTAAAAATCACAACTAAACCTTGGCTGTGCATCCACACTTCTACCTTAACTCAAAGCAGGTTAAATCCAAATATTTCTACGTGTTGAGTCATAAAGAGAGAGTTTTAAAATCACAACTTGAGCTTGGCTTAGCGTCCGCACTCCTAACTTAACTCAGAGTTGGTTAAAACCAAATATTTCTATTTGTTCAAGTCCCAAAGAGAGTTTAAAATCACAACTCGAACTTGGCTGAGTGTCCACACTTCTACCTTAACTCAGAGTTGGTTAAATTCAAATATTTCTATGTATTCAAGTCCCAAGGAGAGTTTAAAAATCACAACTAAACCTTGGCTGAGAGTCTCCACTTCTACCTTAACTCAGAGCAGGTTAAATCCAAATATTTCTATGTGTTGAGTCATAAAGAGACAGAGTTTTCTGGCTGCTGCTAGCGGTGGGTTTCTCCTTTAATTTTTATTTTTTTTAATTTTTTTTTAATTTTTTTTTCCCTCTCCTTTAAACCCCAACTGCAGCTCTGAGTCAGACCCTGCCTGGTTCGTTCGGGGAGTTTCGAGGCGAGTTTCCATTTATACAAGGAACCTTTCAAAGCCAAATTTCTGCCTTTCCTCCTCCTCCTCCTCCTCGCCCCGAAACCCGAGTGCCCCGGGAGAAATTGTGATTAATCACACCCAGGAACCACCGAGTGACAAAGGGAGGGCATTTCCAGAGCTTTACCTGCGCTCCAAATCCCAAATGGCAAAGCTCAGCTGCTGGAGCACGCCCCGAGCTGACATTCCCTGACATTCCCGAGAAATCCGCCCCTTCCTGACTCACAGCTTCCCGCAGGTCACTGACAG
>NW_026629763.1:0-1526 GCF_030028575.1 Malurus melanocephalus
CGCGCTGCCCGATCCCCCTTCAAAACACCCCGAAATCGCCATTTTTCACATAAAAATCGTCATTTTTGACCCCAAAATCCCCGTTTTTCACCCCAAAATTCCCCCAAGAATTCCGATCCCAAATTGGGGAGGGGGGCGCGCTTTGAGCCCCCCCAGAGCCCGAAGCACCCCCGGGATTGGCCCCAAACGCCTGAAAAAACCCGAAAAACCCGAAGAACCCCCAATAAAACCCCAAAAAATAAACCAAAACAAACCGAAACCACAAAACAACAACAACAAAAAAACCACAACAAAAAAAACCCAAAATCCCCCCAAAACCCCCCAAATAAACCCCAAAAAGCAACAAAAAAAGCCTCCAAACCCCCATAAAAACCCCAAAAAAACCCCAAAAAGACCCCAAAGCCGCGGGATTTGGGGCCGGGATTTGTTTCGTCTCCGCAATTCCTTTGGGATGGGAACCACATGTGGCGGATCCCATTTATTCCTTAAAAATCCCTTTTTTTTTTTTTTTTTTCCCCTGTCCTAAATCAGTTCATCAAACCCTTAATTAGAGCTGCGAGCCTGGCGGGAAAAAAAAATCGGATTTTTTTTGGATATTTTAAGGATTTTTTAGGAATTTTAGAAGGATTTTTTGGGATTTTTTAAGGATTTTTTAAAGGATTTTTTCCAAGGATTTTAAAAGGCTTTTTTTCCCTTTTTATATTTATTTTCCCTTTTTTTGTAATGTTTATTTTTGAAATTTTTACATTTTTTTCCTCTTTAGCATCACTAAGGCGGATAAAAATAATATATAAAAATTGAGGGAATAGTTTGGGGGTTTTCCCTGGGTTTTTTTGGGGGGGTTTGGGGTTTTATTTTATTTTATTTTATTTTACTTTTTTTCTGTGGGAACAAAGAGCTGCGGGCGGGTTTGTCCATATTTCCAACACTTTTAATAAAACATCTGTTCTTGCTTCTGCTGATGAGTTCCCATAATTGTTTGCAGACCCAATTTCACCCGAATCCTCCCCACAAATCCACCCCCATTCCGCAAAACAAAAAACCCAAAAAAGCCCCCAAAAAACCCCAAATAAATCCTTTTATTGTATTAAGAAATCCCCAAAGAATCACCCCAAAAAAAGTGCTCAGAAATAAATCAAAATATCCTTTTTTTAAATAGGAAATACCCCTTAAAAAAGCGCTCAAAAATAAATCAAAATATCCTTTTTTAAAAAAGAAAAGAAATCCCAAGAAAAACCCAAAGAAACCCCCTCAAAAATATCAATTTTGGAATTAAAAATTCCAATTCCCGCGGGGTTTCCAATGGGATTTTTCAGGGGGTTCTGCGCTGGGGATTTTTATTCCCTCCCTGGGATTTTTGGGGGGATTTTGGGGTTTTTTTTTGGGATTTTTCTGCCTCAAAAATGAGGTTTTGGAGCGTGGGCAGAGGGATCTGTTTGGGGTTTTCTTTAGGGCAGCTCTTTCTGCGCTCTATAAATCGACTTTTAGGACCTCGCCCTCTGTTCGGGAGAAGTCGTAAAACACTT
>NW_026629764.1:0-1525 GCF_030028575.1 Malurus melanocephalus
TCTACTTCTCAATTTTAAATCTTCCTCTTTTATTAAATAAATTTCATAAACCCTTCTCCACTTCTCAATTCTAAATGCTCCTCTTTTATTGAATAAATTTCATACTTTAATACCATTCAAACAGGAGACTGGGTTAAACCTTTCTCTACTTCTCAATTCTAAATTCTCCTCTTTAATTAAATTTCACACTGTAATTTCAAATTTTCAAATTACAGTGTGAAATTCCAAATTTCACACTGTAATACCATTCAAATTGGAGGCCAGGTTAAAACTTTCTCTACTTCTCAATTTTAAATTTCTTTAATTAAATAAATTTCATACTGTGATACCATTCAAACAGGAGAGAGGGTTAAACCCTTCCCCATTTTTCAATTCTAAATGCTCCTCATTTAAAAAAAAATTTCACATTCTAATACCATTCAAATTGGAGGCCAGGGTTAAACCTTTCTCCACTTCTCAATTCTAAATCCTCTTTTATTAAACAAATTTCATACTCTAATACCATTCAAATTGGAGGCCAGGTTTAAACTTTCTCTACTTCTCAATTCTAAATGCTCCGATTTTATAAAAAACATTTCATACTGTAATACCATTCAAACAGGAGGCAGGGTTAAACCTTTCCCCATTTCTCAATTCTAAATCTTCCTCTTTTATTAAATAAATTTCGTGCTGTAATACCGGGTTAAACCCTTCCCCAATTCTCAATTCTAAATGCTCCTCTTTTATTAAACAAATTTCATACTCTAATACCATTCAAATTGGAGAGAGAGTTAAACCTTTTTCTACTTCTCAATTCTAAATGCTCCTCTTTTATAAAAAAAAAATCATATTGTAAAACCATTCAAACAGGAGGACAGGTTAAACCCTTCCCCATTTCTCAATTCTAAATTCTTCTCTTTTATTAAACAAATTTCATATTCTAATACCATTCAAATTGGAGAGAGGGTTAAACCTTTCCCCACTTCTCAATTCTAAATCCTCTGATTTTATTGAACAAATTTCATACTGTAATACTGGATTAAACCTGTCTCTACTTCTCAATTCTAAATGCTTCTCTTTTATACAACAAATTTCATACTGTAATGCCATTCAAACAGGAGACAGGGTTAAACCCTTCCCCATTTCTCAATTCCAAATGTTCCCGTTTTATTAAATAAATTTCACACTGTAATACCATTCAAATTGGAGAGAGGGTTAAACCCTTCCCCATTTCTCAATTCTAAATTCTCCTTTTTTATTAAATAAATTTCATACTCTAATACCATTCAAAAATGAGACATGGTTAAACTTTTCCCCATTTCTCAATTCTAAATCCTTCTCTTTTATTAAACAAATTTCACACTGTAAAACCGTTCAAATATGAGACAGGGTTAAACCCTTCCCCATTTCTCAATTCTAAATTCTCCTCTTTAATTAAACAAATTTCATACTCTGATACCGGGTTAAACCTTTCCCCATTTCTCAATTCTAAATTCTCCTTTTTTATTGAACAAATTTCACACTGTAATACCATTCAAACAGGAGA
>NW_026629765.1:0-1465 GCF_030028575.1 Malurus melanocephalus
TGTCCACCCCATGTCCTGTGTCCATCCCATGTCCACCCCATGTCCTGTGTCCACCCCGTGTCCATCTCATGTCCATCCCATGTCCCGTGTCCATCCCATGTCCTGTGTCCACCCCATGTCCACCCCGTGTCCCCGCGGTCCGTCAGGCCGAGCCGGGCGTTCGGGGCCCGTCCCCGTCCCTGTCCCTGTCCCCTGTCCCCGTCCCCGAGGGCGTGGCCGCCCACTCGCGCCGTTGGATGGTCCCGGTGCGGCCCTCGTGGACGTGCGGCCGCTGCTCCCGCGGGATCCGCACGGCCCGGAACTGCGGCACGGCCGGCGGCGGCGGCGCCCGCGCACGGCGGAAGAACCCCAGCTGGGCACAGGGAGAGAGGGGCCACGATATATCACGATATGGCACGATATATCACGATATATCGCGATATGGCATGATATACTGCGATATGGCACGATATGGTGTGATATATCGCGATATCGCAGAAGAACCCCAGCTGGGCACAGGGAGAGACAACACCGTATATTGCGATATGGCACGATATGACATGGTATATCACGATATGGCATGATATACTGCGATATGGCATGATATATCGCGATATGGCACAATACGGCATGATATATCGCGATATGGCACAATACGGCACGATATATCGTGATATCGCAGAAGAAGCCCAGCTGGGGACAGGGAGCGAGGCCACAGTATATCGCGATATGGCACAATGTGGCACAATATATCGCGATATGGCAGAATACGGCACGGTATATCGCGATATGGCAGAAGAACCCCAGCTGGGGACAGGGAGAGAGGCCAAATATATCGCGATATAGCACGATATGGTGTGATATGACATGATATATCGCGTTATGGCGTGATATGGCACGATATATCATGATATGACACAATACGGTGTGATATGATACGATATATCGCGATATGGTGTGATAGGACATGATATATTATGATATGGCACAATATATCATGATATGTCATGATATACTGCGATACGACACGATACAACACAATATAACGTGATATAACACAATATGGCATGATATGACACAATATGCCACGGTATGGCACGATATGACAGAAATGACACAAAATGACATGACGTGACAGGGACACAGCACAGCGGAGACGACACGACATTCCATGGCACATCGTGATAAGCTATGGGATATATCGTGATATATCATGACATATCGTGATATATTGTGATATATCGTGATACATAGTGATATATTGTGAGATATTGTGATATATAGTGATATGTTATGATATATTGCGATGTATTGTGATATATAGTGATATATTACGATATATCATGATGTGTTGTAATATATCGCGATCTATCGCGATATATCGTGACGTGCCCCTCACCTTCCAGAGCGCCAGCACRAGCAGGGCCAGCAGCAGCAGCCCCAGGAGCACGGCCAGGGGCAGCACCCACCAGGGGACAGCGGTGAC
>NW_026629766.1:0-1505 GCF_030028575.1 Malurus melanocephalus
ACACACACACATATATATACACACATATATGTATATACTCACATATATACACACACATACGTATATACACACACATACGTATATATACACACATACGTATATATACACACATACGTATATATACACACATACGTATACATGCACACATACATATATACACACACACATATATATACACATACATATACATATATACACACATATCTATATATACACTCACATACATATATATACACACATATATATATATCGCAATCTTGGGGTTTTTTTATTACCTTCACAGAGTCATGAATTTAAGAGAGAAATATTTTGGGTAATTTTTTTGAAACCAGGTTAGACTTCCACAGGAATGGTTGGCGATCACAAAGAATTTCTTTGCTGCAAGAGAGATCAAGTATTGTGGTSAAGCACARAGACGTCACTGACCATAACAGCATTAAAAATATCACCAAACTCATTCTTATACTCAACAGGAAGTAAAAGAAGATAACATAATTTTTTGAGTCTCATCCCTTCCTGAGATTTTCATGGTCATATGTTCAGTATTCTGTGCAAAACCCCCTTCCATGCCAGTAATAAATTATTATAATAAAATCAAGGGACTGGATTGGAGCAGTAAAAAAAAGTGAATTGGAGAGTTTATTTTTCAAGTAGTTGAGTGCAAAGTGAACATGTCTGCGTCAGATAGAAGCAGGAAAGTTTGTCAGCTGAAATGCATTGCCATAAGTATCCACTGCCATCAGTGCTTCTATTAGATAATTAGTAGAGAGATTTAAAAAAACAAATAGAGATGATAAGTAATTGTGTGTAAGCCTCAGAGCTGGTTTAATGTGGTAGCGTTTTGTTTTTTTTTCACGCTACCCTAGAAAATGATGGGATCCAGGCTGGAGATCCCAGCTCCCCTAAAGTCAGATCCAAAGCTTCAACTGTAATTTCTTTTCCATGGAGATTTATATGAGATGCAGCATTTGCCGAGTGAACGAAAGCCTTCATTTGGTCTATTTGTAAGAATAGGAAGCAGCGCAGAAGAAGCCGCTGCCGTTCTTTCAACTTTTCCGACCTAAGGAGGCAGCTTTTATTTTCAATTCCTCAATGCTTGCTTTTTTTAATGGGCCATTTGGAGACAGGATCTTGAATGTGCTAGAAATTTTCATGAAGATAAAGTGATGTTTTTCAAATGTTTCCTTTCATTCCTGTGACGTGTGTTTTCGCTTCCTCTTTGAATTTTAACTTCACCCTTCTGAGCGTAATGAATGATCTCCCCGAAAATCCCGATTGTAGGAAACTTCCTCTCTGTCCTTGTGTCTTTCAAACCTAAGACCAGATGCCAGTGACAGGACACACCGTGTCAGGGTCTCCTTTGCACATACATTCCTTCACAGGTATTTATAGAGAATGTCACAAGTTCCATCCTAAACACTACCTTGACACGAGAGGGCGCTGTAGGAGTGGATTTCCATCACTTGTGAGCCCGCAGTCCTGCATTTCAAAGCCATTGCCTTCGT
>NW_026629767.1:0-1524 GCF_030028575.1 Malurus melanocephalus
CTTTTCCCACCCAAACCATTCCCACAATTCCCGGATTTTCCAGGAGGTGATCCGCTCCATCCTGCTGAGCGGCCGCATCGGGCCGGACATCCGCCTGGCCGAGTGCTACGGGCTGCGGCTCAAGCACGTCAAATCGGACGAGATCCACTGGCTGCACCCCGAGCTGACGGTGGGAGAGGTCCAGGACAAGTACGAGTGCCTCCACCTGGAAGCCGAGTGGAGGTGGGGACACCCCCCCTTTCCGCAATTCCCCGAATTCCCGGGATTTGGGACCGGGGCTTGGTGTCCGGCGGAATTCCCGCGAAATTCCCGTGGTGTTTTTCCAGGTACGACCTCCAGATCCGCTACCTGCCCGAGGATTTCATGGAGCGCTTCAAGGAGGACAGGACCACGCTGCTCTACTTCTACCAACAGGTCAGGGCTGCTCCCGGCGCCTCGGATCCCAAAATTCCCGAAATTCCAAGGTTTTGGCACACCAAGGTGCTGGAGGGCCCATCCTACCTCTCCAGCCTCACAATTCCCAAAATTTTCAAATTTTGTCACCCCGGGGTGCTGGTGGCCCCATCCCACCCCACAATTGCCAAAATTCCAAGGTTTTGGTACCCCGGGTGTTGGTGGTCCCATCCTGCCCCAAATATTCCCAAAATTCGGAGGTTTTGTCACCCTGGGGTGCTGGTGACCCCATACCACCCCATAATTCCCAAAATTCCCATGTTTTGTCACCCCGGGGTGCTGGTGGCCCCATCCCGCCCCACAATTCCCAGGTTTTGGTACCCTGCGGTTCTGGTGGCTCCATCCCACCCCACAATTCCCAAAATTCCAAGGTTTTGGGACCTTGGGGTAGGGGTGATCCTGTTCCACCCCACAATTCCCAAAATTCCAAGGTTTGGTCATCCTCAGGTGATGGTGGCCTGATCCCACATCTCCAACCCCACAATTCCCAAAATTCCCAGGTTTTGGCACCCGTGGGGTGCTGGTGGGCCCATCCCACCCCAAACGTTCCCAAAATTCCCAAATTATGTCACTCTGGGGTGCTGATGGGCCTATCCTGCCTCTCCAGCCCCACAATTCCCAAAATTCCAAGGTTTTGTTACCCCGGGGTGCTGGTGGCCTCATCCCACCTCACAATTCCCACAATTCCAAGGTTTTGTCATGCCGGGGTGCTGGTGGCCCCATCCCACCCCACAATTCCCAGAATTCCCAGGTTTTGTCACTTGAGGGTGGTGGCAGCCCCATCCCGCTGATGGATCTGGGGGTCTGGGAATGTCCAGCAGGGACATCAGGGACATTCCAGCAGGGACATTCCGGGCACTCCATTCCCACCTGCGGGGTGGGTGTGGGCAGTGCCAGCCTTCCCTGCCACCATCTCCTGCCACCATCTCCTGTCACAATCTCCTGTCACCATCATTTGGTCACCATCCCATTACCGTCCCCTGGTCACCATCCCCTGTCACCATCCCCTGTCACCACTCCCTGGTTACCAATCCTTGTCACCATCTCCTGTCACCAACCTCAGTCCCCATC
>NW_026629768.1:0-1506 GCF_030028575.1 Malurus melanocephalus
TTAACCCTTTATCACCCATTTTAACCCATTTTAATCACTGTAAACCCCTAAAATGCCCATTTTTACCCCTTTAAACACCGGGTTTTTTGCCCCCAGTCCCTCCCAGTATAAACCAGTCTATCCCAGTCCCTCCCAGTCCCATTTTTAACCCTTTAATTCCCATTTTTAACCCTTTAATTCCCATTTTTAACCCTTTAATTCCCATTTTAACCCTTAGAGCGCCATTTTTAACTCTAAAATCCCCATTTTTAACACTATAAACACCGGGTTTTTTGTCCCCAGTCCCTCCCAGTATAAACCAGTATATCCCAGTCCATACCAGTGCTCTCATCAGCAGCCAGGATGCCCTTGCCCGGTGCCACGATGCCCTCCCAGTCCATCCCAGTCCCTCCCAGTCCCATTTTTAACCCCTAAAATCCCCATTTTTACCCCAAAATCTGCCGGGTTTTTTGCCCCCAGTCCCTCCCAGTCCCTCCCAGTATAAACCAGTACATCCCAGTATAACCCAGTTCATACCAGTGCTCTCATCAGCAGCCAGGATGCCCTCCCAGTCCCATTTTTAACCCTTAGAGCACCATTTTTAACCCTTAAAGTGCCATTTTTAACTCTAGAAACGCCATTTTTACCCCAAAAAACACCGGGTTTTTTGCCCCCAGTCCCTCCCAGTATAAACCAGTTCATCCCAGTTCATACCAGTGCTCTCATCGGCGGCCAGGATGCCCTCCCAGTCCATCCCAGTCTGTCCCAGTCCCATTTTTAACCCTTCAACTCCCATTTTTAACTCTAAAATCCCCATTTTTAACCCTTTAAACACCGTTTTTTTTGCCCCCGGTCCCTCCCAGTACATCCCAGTATATCCCAGTCCATACCAGTGCTCTCATCGGCAGCCAGGATGCCCTTGCCCGGTGCCACGATGCCCTCCCAGTCCATCCCAGTCCCTCCCAGTCCCATTTTTATCCCCTAAAATCCCCATTTTTACCCCTTTAAACACCGTTCTTTTTGCCCCCAGTCCCTCCCAGTATAAACCAGTATAACCCAGTCCATACCAGTGGACTCATCGGCGGCCAGGATGCCCTCCCAGTCCCTCCCAGTCCCATTTTTAACCCTTAGAGCACCATTTTTAACCCTTCAACTCCCATTTTAACCCCTAAAATCCCCATTTTTAACCCTATAAACACCGGGTTTTTTGCCCCCAGTCCCTCCCAGTCCCTCCCAGTATAAACCAGTACATCCCAGTCCATACCAGTGCTCTCATCAGCAGCCAGGATGCCCTTGCCCGGTGCCACGATGCGCTGGGCGATGGACGCCAGCTCCTGCTTCTGCTCCGGGGTCAGCGCGGGCACGGGGGGAGACATGGCGGCGGCTCTGGGGGCGGGGCAATGACAGTGACGTCACAGTGACGTCACATGGGGAGGGGTGACGTCATGGGAGGGGTGGGGGAGATGGGGGAGCTGGGAGGGACTGGGAGGGGACTGGGAGACTGGGATAAACTGGGAGGGGATGGGG
>NW_026629769.1:0-1467 GCF_030028575.1 Malurus melanocephalus
GTGACACTGTCCCCGTGTCCCCAGGGCCCACCAGCAGCACTTGGCACAGGAGCGGGTGGCGCAGGAGCAGCGGGAGCTGTCGCAGCGCCACCACGCGGAGGAGCTGCGGCGACAAATCGGCGACAGGCGACAACAGCGGCTGCGCGACAGAGAGGCGGAGCTGGAGGAGGGACAGCGACAGCAGCGGCTGGCACGGGACAGGGCGGAGCGGCTGGCGCGGCTGGCACGGGACAAACTGCAGCGCTTCAGGTGGGGTGGCGTGTCACCTCCCTGTCACCTCTGTCACCTCCTGTCACCTCTGTCACCTTCTGTGTCACCTCTGTCACCTCCTGTCACCTCCTGTGTCACCTTCTGTGTCACCTCTGTCACCCCCGTGTCACCTGTGTCACCTCCCTGTCACCTCCTGTGTCACCTCTGTCACCTTCTGTGTCACCTGTGTCACCTCCCTGTCACCTCTGTCACCCCCGTGTCACCTGTGTCCCCTCCTGCCCCCTCAGTGCCAGCAGCTGGCACGGGACAAGCTGCAGCAGTTCAGGTGGGGACAGCTCTGTCGCCTCCGTGTCACCTGTGTCACCTCCCTGTCACCTCCTGTGTCACCTCTGTCACCATGTCACCTGTGTCACCTCCTGTGCCACCTGTGTCACCTCTGCCACCCCCCTGTGTCACTTTTGCTGCCTGTGTCACCTTCTGTGTCACTTCTGTGTCACCCCCTGTGTCACCTCTGCCACCTCCTGTGAAACCTCCCTATCACCTTCTGTGTCACCTCTGCCACCTCTGTGTCACTTCTGTCACCTCTGTCACCCCCCTGTGTCCCCTCCCGTGTCCCCCCGCCCCGTGCGGTGCCACCCTCGGTGTCACCCTCGGTGTCACCCGAGCTCAGTGTCACCCCCCCCCCCTGCAGGGACAGCGGAGTCCCCGACAAAATCTGCGCCGTGGTGGAGCGCAAGGCCTGGGCCACCGTCAGCGCGGCCACCTCCTGATGTCACCTTTGTGTCACCTCTGCCACCTCTTGATGTCACCCTGGAGTCACTCTGGTGTCACCGTCAGTGCAGCCACCTCCTGATGTCACCTTTGTGTCACCTCCTGATGCCACCCTGGTGTCACCCTGGTGTCACCTCTGTCACCTCCTGCTGTCACCTCCCTGCTGTTTTGGAATAAACTCGATTTTTGTGCTGGAAGTTTGGTCTGGATCAGTCCGAGACGCCGTTTGAGCCGCCAAAATTGAGAATTTGAGAAAGATTTTTAACCACTAAAACCCAGAATTTGGGAGCGGTTTCGAATCACCAAAATCCAGAATTTGGGAGAGGTCTTTAACCAGAATTTGGGAGGGATTTTGAGCCACTGAAATCCAGAATTTGGGAGAGGATTTAAAACACCAAAATTGAGAATTTGGGAGAAGTTTTCAAGAACAACTCATCTCCTCCAGCTTGTTTGAGAACCACAGCAAGGGCACAGCTTCTCCTTACT
>NW_026629770.1:0-1479 GCF_030028575.1 Malurus melanocephalus
TCCCAAACTGGGAGCACTGGGATTGTTCCAATCCCAAACTGGGAGCACTGGGATTGTTCCAGTCCCAAACTGGGAGCACTGGGAACCCCCCCAGTCCTGACCTAGTTTCCTCCCAGTTTAATCCCCGGCCCAGGATTAACTGGGATTAACTGGTTTTAACTGGGATTAACCAGGTTTAACTGGGCGGGGCCCCCCGGAGGAGCCTGATTTGCATAAATGGGGGTTAATTTGCATAAATGGGGAGTTAATTTGCATAAATTTGCATCTTTCCCGCAGAAATATCGGTACCAAGATGAGGACAGCCCCCCCCTGGAGCAGAGCCCCGCCCACCTGCCCAGCCAGGTAAGGACACGCCCACCCGGGGAGGCCACGCCCATTTTTGGGACCATGAGTACCCACATATGGACAGGCCACGCCCATTTTTGGGGTCAAAATCCCCGAATATGGACAGGCCACGCCCACATTGAGAGGCCACGCCCATTTGGGGAGACCACGCCCATTTTTGGGACCATGAGCACCCACATATGGACAGGCCACGCCCACTCGGGGAGGCCACGCCCATTTTGGGGGACAGGAATGCACAGATATGGAGAAGCCACGCCTACTTTGGGAGACCACGCCCATTTTAGGAGACCACGCCCATTTTTGACCATGAGTACCCAAATATGGACAGGCCACGCCCATTTTGGGAGGACACGCCCATTTTTAATGTCTGGAATACCCAAATATGTACAGGCCACTCCCACTTTGAGAGGGCACGCCCATTCCTAGATGCCACGCCTACGTTGGTGATGTCATTGATGGTGTCAGAGGGGGCATGGTGACGTCACTGAGTTCGTGATGATGTCATCGGGGTTGCGATGATGTCATCAGGTCTGCGATGATGTCATCACGTCTGTGATGACATCACCGTGTTCACGACGACGTCATTGAGTTTGTTATGACATCACTGCGTTTCGTGATGACGTCACTGGAATTGTGATGACGTCACGGTGTTCATGATGAGATCAGTGGATTTGTGATGATGTCACTGGGTCTGTGATGTCGTCATTGCATCTGTGATGATGTCATTTTGTTCATGATGATGTCAGTGGGTTCGTGATTACATCATTAGGGTTGTGATTGTGTCACTTCCTTTCATTATGACATCACTGGGTTTGTGATGACATCACTGGATTTTTTTTGATGATGTCATCGGATCTGTGATGATGTCATTACCTTTTGATGATGTCACTGGGGTTGTGATGACATCACTGGGTTCGTGATGACATCACTGGATTTGTGATGATGTCACCTGGGTTGGTGATGACATCGTCGGGTCTGTAAGGGCGTCATGGGGGTTCACGATGACATCATCGGGTCAGTGATGACATCATCGGGTCCCTGGTGACGTCACCGATGCGGTCCGAGGCGCCGCGGTGGTGACGTCATGGGGAGCAGCGATGACATCACCGATGACATCACAGACACTCTGTTGGG
>NW_026629771.1:0-1419 GCF_030028575.1 Malurus melanocephalus
TGGCTCTGAGAGCCGCGGCCCCGCCGTCCCAGCGCCGTTTCAGCTCCTCGTGGTCGCGGTTCAGGCGCTTGCGGAGCTTCCGCGCGAAGGCGGCGCCGCGGCCGCGGAGATCGGCGGAGCTGAGCTCAAACAAAGCCCGAGCTTCGGCCCCGTACTCGGCCAGGCGGGCCCAGAGCTCGGCCCGCAGCTCCCGAACCTCGCGGGCGGCGTTTCTGGGGAAAAAAAACGGGAATTCGGGGCTTTAAAATCATCAAATCCTGAAATTCCTATAAAAATCCCATAAAAATCCCATAAAAAACCCATAAAAACCCCATAAAACCCCAGAGAAACCCCATGGGATCAATGGGAGCTCCGCCCGCAGCTCCCGAACCTCGCGGGCGGCGTTTCTGGGGAAAAAAAACGGGAATTCGGGTCGGTTCGGGGGGCTAAAAATCATCAAATCCTGAAAATCCTATAAAAATCCCATAAAAAACCCCATAGAAACCCCATAAAACCCCATGGGATCAATGGGAGCTCCGCCCGCAGCTCCCGAACCTCGCGGGCGGCGTTTCTGGGGTGAAAAAACGGGAATTTGGGGCTTTAAAATCATCAAATCCCGAAAATCCTATAAAAATCCCATAAAAATCCTATAAAAATCCCATAAAACCCCATGGGATCAATGGGAGCTCCGCCCGCAGCTCCCGAACCTCGCGGGCGGCGTTTCTGGGGAGAAAAAACGGGAATTTGGGGCTTTAAAATCATCAAATCCCGAAAATCCTATAAAAATCCCATAAAAACCCCATAGAAACCCCATAAAACCCCATAGAAACCCCATGGGATCAAAGGGAGCTCCGCCCGCAGCTCCCGAACCTCGCGGGCGGCGTTTCTGGGGTGAAAAAACGGGAATTCGGGTCGGTTCGGGGGGCTAAAAATCATCAAATCCCGAAAATCCTATAAAAATCCCATAAAATCCCATAAAAACCCCATAAAACCCCATAGAAACCCCATAAAAACCCTCTAAAACCCCATGGGATCAAAGGGAGGTCCGCCCGCAGCTCCCGAACCTCGCGGGCGGCGTTTCTGGGGTGAAAAAACGGGAATTTGGGGCTTTAAAATCATCAAATCCGTGAATTCCTATAAAAATCCCATAAAAACCCCCATAAAAACCCCATAAAACCCCATGGGATCAATGGGAGCTCCGCCCGCAGCTCCCGAACCTTGCGGGCGGCGTTTCTGGGGAGAAAAAACGGGAATTTGGGGCTTTAAAATCATCAAATCTGTGTAAAAACCCGAAATTCCTATAAAAAACCCCATTTTTAAGGGATTTTCCCCATTGTTTTTGTGTTTTCCCCCATTTTTGGGGTCCTGTCCCCATTTCGGGGTCCCTCTCCCCATTTTTGAGGGATTTCCCCCATTTTTTCTGTGTTTTTCCCATTTTTG
>NW_026629772.1:0-1498 GCF_030028575.1 Malurus melanocephalus
GGATGGGGACACGGGACAGGGATGGGGACACCGGGACGGGATCGGGGTTCCGAGTGGGTGAGTGACACGGGACACGGGGACACCGGGATGGGGACAGGGACACGGGGATGGGGATGGGGACAGGGACATTGGGATGGGGACACGCTGACGGGATCGGGGTTCCGAGTGGGTGAGTGACACGGGGACAACGGGATGGGGACATTGGGATGGGGACACCGGGATGGGGATGGGGACACGGGACAGGGGCACCGGGACAGGGACATCCTGACGGGATCGGGGTTCCGAGTGGGTGAGTGACACGGGGACATCGGGATGAGGACAGGATGGGGACAGGGACACGCTGATGGGATCGGGGTTCCGCGTGGGTGAGTGACACGGGGACAACGGGATGGGGACATTGGGATGGGGACACCGGGAGAGGGACGGGGACACTGGGATGGGGACAACGGGATGGGGACACGCTGACGGGATCAGGGTTTCATGTGAGTGTGTGACACGGGGACACGGGGACAGGGATGGGGACAGGGACACCGGGACAGGGACACGCTGACGGGATCGGGGTTCCGCGTGGGTGAGTGACACGGGGACACCGGGACGAGGACGGGGACACCGAGGATGGGGACACTGGGACACGGACATGCAGACAAGAATGGGACTGGACTGGGGACAGCGATGGGGACAGAGTGGGGACAGAGATGGGGACAGGGACAGGATGGGATGTTCTGGGGGTGGCAATGGGGACACCGGAGAGGGACGGGGTGGCACCGGGACTGGGGTGGGACAAAGGGGGTCCCTGCAGGGGACAGAGAGGTCTCAGGGGGTCTCGGGGATATTTGGGTGCACTCTGGGGGTATTTGGGGATGCTCCGAGGGTCTCAGGGGTAATTTGGGTGCGCTCTGAGGGTCTCGGGGATATTTGGGGCCGCTCCGGGGGTCTCAGGGGTAATTTGGGGGCCGCTCCGGGGGTCTCAGGGGTAATTTGGGGCCGCTCCGGTGGTCTCGGGGGGTATTTGGGGCCTCTCCGGGGGTCTCAGGGGTAATTTGGGGATGCTCCGGTGGTCTCGGGTGTATTTGGGGCCGCTCCGATGGTCTCGGGGGGTATTTGGGGCCGCACCGGGGCTATTTGGGGTACTCCGGGGGTATTTGGGGCCTCTCCGGGGGTCTCAGGGGTAATTTGGGGATGCTCCGGTGGTCTCGGGTTATATTTGGGGCCACTCCGGGGGTCTCAGGGGGGTCTCTCTCCCCACAGTGGTGTGCCCCCTGCCCTGTATGAACGGGGGTCAGTGCAGCTCCCGCTCGCACTGCCTGTGTCCCCCCAACTTCACCGGCCGCTTCTGCCAGGTCCCCGCGGGCGGGGGTCGCTCGGGGGGACCCCCCCCTCCGCCACCCCCCGCGCCCCCCGACGCCCCCCCAGACCCCGCCCCGGGTTCCAAAGTCGCCGTTTACGCCGTCCAAGTGATCGCCGATGGACCCGGGGGGGGAGGGGGCGCGGCCCCCCC
>NW_026629773.1:0-1527 GCF_030028575.1 Malurus melanocephalus
AAAAAAAAAAAAAAAAAAAAAAAAAAAAAAAGAAAAGGTTAAATTTATTCTCTTTGGAAAAAGGAAGACTTTGAGGTGACCTACTTAGCTTCAGTGGTCTTTGTTACTTGGCAACATATGAAATAAGATGGCAAACAGAATAAATGGGTTTAAGAGCCAGCAAAGACATTTTTATAGACAAAGGGGTTAAATGATATAGTTACAAAGCAGAGAGGTGAGGTTAAAATAAATCTAGGGGATGCAATCTTACTGAGGCATGTGGCCTTTTCCTGACCAACAATCTTTTATATCCTTGCGATAGGTTTATTAATCGAAATAAAAGACAAAGTTTTACATGTGCTGGCTCCAGTGCAGTAAGTGAAATGCTATAAGARAGAAAAGTGAATTTTACAAAGCATTTTTCTCATTAATGCCTACATTTCTTTTTCAGAACAACCACATAGTTTCCACTGATTAGAGGTGGTGAGGGAAGCATCTTTAAATCTATTAGGACTGACAAGTCCTTGAATATTTGAGACACTGCCTTTTTCCCATCCCACTTCTCTCCTGTCCCCAAATGTCACTATTCTAATAAAAGCAYTGCTCTTCAGTAACTGCTAATGTCATCTAGACACAAAATCATGCTTTGGAGCTTTAAAATATCTCAAAAATGAGTTAAAAGGCTTTTTCATCCTGTGAGAARAAACAAGAAAGATTAAAGTGATGAAACAACAACAAAGACTTAGAAGCCCAGAAGTGACTACTCAATGCTGCTTCACTCCTATCTTCTCCATTTTTGTGTATTTTACRGTATTTAGTTCTAATAATTGTCATCTGTGATTAGTCTTCAAAGCATCACCTCAGAAGACCAACTCAATATCAACCTTAGCTCATTTTATGGAAACAGTTTTTTTTTTTTTTAAACTCCCCTTTTCAGTGGGAGGGTTGAGATGAGAAGAGGGGAAGTAATTCCAGAGGCAGGACCTGGAAAGTGACTTGAAGTGGACAATTCAATAAAAATGGATTCCTGCATAGAGGAACCAGGAGGATTCTGCCCTTGGCAAGGTCAGGAGGGCTTTTGGGCCCTTTCTTGGGGAATTTAGAGCAGAAGGCGACATCAGAGCGCAGATGGTGCAACCCAGAAATTCATGGTTGTTGCCTGCAATTTAGGCACCTCTGATAAACGTTTGGCTGGTGGCCAACCTGCCTCATTTCCCCATACCTACTCTGAAGATAATTACCCTGTGTCCCCACTGGCAGAGCTATGGGGAAGGAGAGAAGGGTGAGGGCAGGATCCACGCAGCCAAAAGAGGCTCCTCCTGAGTTTGGAATGCCCAGGCTCAGAAATAAGAAAAAGAAAGCTTTTTACTAGGTAAAGTTGTTCTCTGTACATGCATAAAGTTATATATATATATATATATATATATATATATATATATATATATATATATATAGGTATATGAAGTATATTTTGCATTTCTCAGAACTGGTGAAAATTATTTCTTTTTACCTGCAAGGAGCTTCACCCAGTCATAGTCTTAAACAACT
>NW_026629774.1:0-1523 GCF_030028575.1 Malurus melanocephalus
AAAAAGAGCAGAAACTGCAAGAAAGAAACTAAAGTCAGGAAAAGTCCATGTAAGATAAAACGAATATCCCTGAAAACTGGAAAGCTGAAAAGGCTTTTAGCTGTCATCAACAGATTTTTAGGGAGTGAGTTTATGGTGCAGTGTGGCTCTGGGATCAACCCTGCAATTTTGCCAGGCACAGCCGCGAATGGCAGAGATGATCAATTAGTACAGGAGTTAATAGCAATTAATAAAAGATGGGAGCTGAGCCATCCACCCAAATAAAAGACAATTTGGGAGGGTTCACTGTAACACATTTCAAGGACACATTTCCTGCACATCTCTGGGCCACTCCAAACAGGAACTCTTCCCATTTGAGTGGGAAAATCCACAGCCAGGACTGCATTAGCTCGAGGATTTAAAAACAGCCCCACGATTTTTGGGACTGCACTGGCAGAGGAACGAGAGCAATGGAAGAGCTTTGATCCCCACGGGGCTCTGCTGATGTGCTGAGAGGCAGCGACACTAAAGAGCAGAGCAGGGACCTGACTGCTGAATGATTGAACTTCTGGGTGTGAAATGGTCACAGGGAATGGAGGGGAAAGGGGTGAGGGGGGAAATATCTGGGACATTTGTGGGGTTTGAAAATCTCTGAGGGAAAAGGGGTGAGGGGTGGAAATGGCTGAGACACTTGTGGGTTTTGAAATTCTCCAAGGGGAAAGTAAACAGAGCAGGTGCCTTAAACTGTGAGGGAGTTGCAGATGTTCCTTGGCATGGTTAGACACAGATCAGGAATCAGTGATTGAGAGGTGGGGACTTGCAAAACGCCCCAGGATGAGTTCTGGAATGTGTGGGCGGATGGAACTGGGGCTGCGTTATTCAGCTGCTGGGAGCACTGGGAGAAGGTTCTGATTTGACACCTCCCGTGTTCTTTTGAAGGTTTCGTTCTGAGATAACAAATTTTCCCCAGGGGTTCTGGCGCATTGCCCAGGGCCTGCGGGATGAGTCACTGCACATTTCCTCAAACAGTTCCCTAAAGTGAGCCCAGGCTGGCCCAGCTGCTTGTGAGCAGTCACAACCACAGAGCTGCTGCTTCACAATCCCTGAATGCACTGAGGGACAGAGCCCGAGGGCTGTGGGACATTGAGGGACAGGAGGGACTGAACAACGGGACAGGAAATTACCCTGGAAAATCCTCTGCTGTTCATCCCGCTGGGCTCCACAGTGGCAAAACACTCCAGGATATGAGTGGGGTTCATATCAAAATTCTTGTGATTGTACAAACAATCACAAGAAGTTTCAATTCCAGCCCAGTCGGATTCCAACTCAAAGTCTGATAGAGAACCAGAATTGTGCACAGAAGGAAAGAACTGTTTCTGAGTTTAGTTGAAATGGTGCATAGAAGGCAAGAACTTTGTTTCCAACAAAGGCATTTCTGGGTTTGAAGTCATCACCCTGGGAGAGGAATTGAATCGAAAGTTCTGCTGTGAGTTTTCGTAAGACAAAAGCATGAAACGGTTGTTCTAACAGGACATTGGAACTGA
>NW_026629775.1:0-1474 GCF_030028575.1 Malurus melanocephalus
TTTCCACTTTAACCTGGCTCAGACTCCTTTGAGCGAAAAGCCCCCTTTTCTCACGCCTTGTGGCTTAGTCAATCGTGAGACAGTCCAGGGTCTTCCATAAGGACTCTCACAGGTGGTCAGTTGGTGGTCATGGTGGTCACAGTGGTCAGCTGGTGGTCATGGTGGTCAGCTGATGGTCATGGTGGTCACACAATGGTCATGGTGGTCACAGTGGTCAGCTGGTGGTCACAGTGGTCATGGTGGTCACAGTGCTCATGGTGGTCACAGTGGTCAGCTGATGGTCATGGTGGTCACAGTGGTCAGCTGGTGGTCTTGGTGGTCACACAATGGTCATGGTGGTCACCTGGTGGTCACACAATGGTCATGGTGGTTGCACAGTTGTCATGGTGGTCACAGTGATCAGGTCATTGGTCAGGTGATTGGTAACCTGGTGGTCACAGTGGTCAGCTGATGGTCATGGTGGTCATGGTGGTCACAGTGGTCAGTTGGTGGTCATGGTGGTCACACAATGGTCATGGTGGTCACCCATTGGTAACCTGGTGGTCATGGTGGTCAGCTGGTGGTCATGGTGGTCACAGTGGTCATGGTGGTCACAGTGGTCAGCTGGTGGTCATGGTGGTCAGCAGGAGGTGTCAGTGGTCACTTGGAGATGCCCCTCTTGACCGCATGGTGGTCACACAGTGGTCATGGTGGTCACAGCAGTCAGGTGATGGTCACAGTGGTCAGCTGATGGTCACAGTGGTCAGCTGGTGGTCATCGTGGTCACACAATGGTCATGGTGGTCACACAATGGTCATGGTGGTCACAGTGCTCATGGTGGTCACAGTGGTCACACAGTGGTCATGGTGGTCACACAATGGTCATGGTGGTCACACAATGGTCATGGTGGTCACAGTGCTCATGGTGGTCACAGTGGTCATCGTGGTCAGCTGGTGGTCATGGTGGTCACAGTGGTCATGGTGGTCACACAATGGTCATGGTGGTCACAGTGGTCAGCTGATGGTCATGGTGGTCACAGTGGTCAGCTGGTGGTCATGGTGGTCAGCTGGTGGTCATGGTGGTCACAGTGGTCACCTGGTGGTCACAGTGCTCATGGTGGTCGCAGTGGTCATCATGGTCAGCTGGTGGTCATGGTGGTCACACAATGGTCATGGTGGTCACACAATGGTCATGGTGGTCACACAATGGTCATGGTGGTCACAGTGGTCAGGTGATGGTCACAGTGGTCAGCTGGTGGTCATGGTGGTCAGCTGGTGGTCATGGTGGTCACATTGGTCATGGTGGTGGTCATGGTGGTCACAGTGGTCATGGTGGTCACCCATTGATAACGTGATGGTCACAGTGGTCATGGTGGTCACAGTGGTCACACAATGGTCATGGTGGTCACAGTGGTCAGGTGATGGTCATGGTGGTCACACAGTGGTCATGGTGGTCATGGTGGTCACAGTGGTCAGCTGGTGGTCATGGTGGTCAC
>NW_026629776.1:0-1523 GCF_030028575.1 Malurus melanocephalus
GAGATCCTTGGTAAAATCCTTTGTTTTCATAAAAACGTGGAAGTTCCGAGTGGGAAGCGATTCCCCCAACATCAACACGTCTCCTTTAGCTTCTTAGTGTGCTAATTTCGTTTCTTTTCCCCTCACGTCTCTACCCTGTAATGCTCCGACTTCTACTCTTTTTCCTTCTCATTTTAATCCGCCGATCTCCCCTCTTTTCCCCTCACATCTCGCAGTAACTCATTGATTTCGCTCTTCCCCCCCCCTCACATTTTGACCCTTTACCGCTCCTATTGCGCTTCTTTCCTTCAGATCTAAAAGCGCTGATTTCTGCTTTTTTTGCCTTTACACGTTTAAGTCGCCGATTTCCACTCTTTTCCCCTCAGATCCTGACTCTTTAATTCGCCCATTTCGCCTCTTTTCCCCTCACATTTTCACCCTTTAACGCCCCGATTTTTCCTCTTTGCCCCTCAGATATAAACTCGCCGATTTCTTCACTTTTCCCTCACAATTTTACCCTTTTTATTGCGCCGATTTCGCCCCTTTTCCCCTCAGACCTAAACGCGCTGATTTCTCCACTTTACCCCTCATATTTTTACCCTTTTATTGGGCCGATTTCTTCACTTTTCCCCTCACGATTTTACCATTTTATTGCGCCGATTTATCCACTTTTCCCCTCACATTTTCATCATTTTATTGCGCCAATTTCTCCACTTTTCCCCTCACATTTTCACCCTTTTATTGCGCCGATTTCTCCACTTTCCCCCTCAGATTTTCACACTTTTATTGCGCCGATCTCTCCACTTTTCCCCTCACATTTTCACCATTTAACTCACCGGTTTCTCCACTTTTCCCCTCACGATTTTACCATTTTATTGCGCCGATTTCTATACTTTTCATGCGATTTCTCCACTTTTCCCCTCACATTTTCACCATTTTATTGCGCCGATTTCTCCACTTTTCCCCTCAGATTTTCACCATTTTATTGCGCCGATTTCTGCTCTTTTCCCCTCAGATTTTCACCCTTTAACACGCCAATTTCTCCACTTTTCGCCTCAGGTTTTTACCCTTTTATTGCGCCGATTTCTCCACTTTTCCCCTCACATTTTTACCCTTTAACCCGCTGATTTCTCCACTTTTCCCTTCACGATTTTACCCTTTTATTGCGCCGATTTCTTCACTTTTTCCCTCAGATTTTCACCATTTTATTGCGCCTATTTCTCCACTTCTTCCCTCACGTTTCTACCCTTTTATTGCGCCGATTTCTCCAGTTTTCCCCTCACATTTTCACCCTTTAACGCGCCGATTTCTCCTCTTTTTTCCCTCACATTTTAACTCACTGATTTCTTCACTTTTCCCCTCACATTTTCACCCTTTAACACGCCGATTTCTCCTCTTTTTCCCCTCACATTTTGCCGATTTCTCCACTTTTCCCCTCAGATTTTACCCTTTTATTGCGCCGATTTCTCCACTTTTCCCCTCACATTTTCACCATTTAACTCACCGATTTCTCCACTTTTCCCCTCACGATTTTCACCATTTTA
>NW_026629777.1:0-1459 GCF_030028575.1 Malurus melanocephalus
GTGTCCCTGCGGTGTCCCCGCCCCGTCCCTGTCGCCGCCGCCCTTCGGGAGCCGCTCCCGGGGGACAAAGCCGTCCCTGTGTCCTTGACTTTGTGGCTCCATTTACTCGACCCTTCCGAGRGAGCGGGCCCGGAGCGGCGGCGGCGACAAAGAGGGGACAAAAACGGGACAAAGGCGGGACAAAAACGAGACAAAGGAGGGACAAAGGCGCCTTTTCTGCCGGGCGCCCCGGGCAGGGAATGACGCAGCTCCTGCCGGGGAATCGCGGCTGTCGCTGCCCGGGAGCCGCCGGCACTCGCGGCTGGAGCGGCCCCGGCGCTGCGGGGGGAGCCCGGCCCGGTTCTGGATTTTATCCCTGTCCCCAATTGTCCCCATCTGTCCCCTTTTCCCGCGGGGCTGGAGCGGGGTTTGGGGTGCTGATGGGGCCTGGCTGCCCGATCCCAAATCCAGGCTGAGCCGCGCCTTGGGGGCTTCAGCAGGAATCCCCCATGTGACGGTGACATGGTGACACTGTGACCGAGCCGGGTGACAAAACCCAGTGACCAAACCCAGTTACTGACCCAGGTGACCGACACGGGTGACAAAACCCAGTGACAGACCCCACTGACCAACCCCGCTGACCAACCCCGCTGACCAATTCAATGACCAACCCCAGTGACCAACCCCGGTGACAATCCCACTGACCAACCCCAGTGACCATGGTGACCAACCCCAGTAACCAACCCCACTGACCAATCCAAATGACCAACCCCACTGACCAACCCCGCTGACCAATTCAATGACCAACCCCAGTGACCAACCCCAGTGACCAACCCCGGTGACAACCCCACTGACCAACCCCAGTGACCAACCATGGTGACCAAACCCCACTGACCAACCCAAGTGACCAATCCCACTGACCAACCCTGCTGACCAACCCCGGTGACCAACCCCAGTGACCAATCCCACTGACCAACCCCAGTGACCAACCCCGGTGACCAACCCTGGTGACCAATCCCAGTCACCAACACCACTGACCAACCCCACTGACCAACCCTGGTGACAATCCCACTGACCAACCCCACTGACCAACCCCGCTGACCAATTCAATGACCAACCCAAGTGACCAATCCCGGTGACCAACCCCACTGACCAACCCCAGTGAAAACCCGGGTAAAATCCCAGCTAACCAACCCCACCGACCAACCCTGGTGACCAACCCCACTGACTGACCCCACTAACCAACCCCACTGACCAACCCAAATGACCAACCCCAGTCACCAACCCCACTGACCAGCCCCACTGACCAACCCAAATGACCAACCCAAATGACCAACCCTGGTGACCAACCCCTATGACCAACTCCAGTGACTGACCTGGGTGACCAACCCCACTAACCAACCCCACTGACCAATCCAGTGACCAATCCTGGTGACAATCCCCACTAACCAACCCCACTAACCAGCCCCACTGACCAACC
>NW_026629778.1:0-1481 GCF_030028575.1 Malurus melanocephalus
ATCGTTTATTTTGCACTCTCCATCTCYGTGAGAGATGGGTTTATTTTCTGTGCTCACCCTCAGTCGCTAAATCGGGGTTTTGGTGAGAGCTCAGCTCCATTTCTGGYGCTGCAGAGTCAGGCTTTGGGGAGTCACCAGCCACTCCCTGCTCATTGTGATGCCTCCACGCTTTCCCTCCTCCCTCCCTCGCTCCCAGAGCAATGAACAGGAAATTCAGCTGCTGCCTGAATGGCCACATTTCCAGCAATCTTCCCGAATTCTTTATTTACTGTAAGAGAAGCAGGGTGAGAACTGCAGCGTCAGTTCCTCTGCCGAGGCTGGATCCGTTCTCCCATCCCAACCTCTCTCYCCTGCCCTTTCCCCGACCCCAGGATGAAAAACAGGGAGGGGAACATCTGATGGGTGCTCATGGATCCCTCGAGGGGGCATTTCCAGGGACCTGCTGGGACCAAAGCTGAGCTGGAGCTGAGGAGGAGGAGGAGGGGGAGGAAAAAAGAGGAGGGGGAAGAAAAAGGAGGAGAAGGAAGAGGAGCAGAAAGAAGAAGGAGGAGAAAAAGGAGAAGGAAAACAAGGAGGAGGAGGAGGAGGAGGAAAAATGAGAAGGAGAAGGAGAAGGAGAAGGAGAAGGAGAAGGAGAAGGAGAAGGAGAAGGAAAAGGAGAAGGAGAAGGAGAAGGAGAAGAAGGAAGAAGGAGAAGGAGAAGGAGAAGGAGAAGGAGAAGGAGAAGGAGAAGGAGAAGGAGAAGGAGAAGGAGAAGGAGAAGGAGAAGGAGAAGGAGAAGGAGAAGAGAAGGAAGGAGGAGGAGGAAGAAGAAGGAGAGGAGGAAAAGGAAAAAGAAGAAGGAGGAGGAGAATGAAAAAGGAGGAGAAGGAAAAAGAAGGAGGAGGAAGAGGAGCAAAAAGAAGAGAAGAAGGAGGAGGAGGAGAAGGAAAAGGAGAAGAAGGAAGAGGAAAAAGAAGAGAGGAGAAGGAAAATGAAGGAGCAGGAGAAGGGCTGCAGCAGATGGTGCAGAAGTGAAACTGGTTTGGGGATGTCAGCTCAAATGATGCCATCACTTTTGGGGTCTCCAAGGTCAAGGGTGGGATGGATGCAGCCCAAGGTTCCAAATCCCCGTGGACACAGGCACAGGTCAGGAAATTCGTGAATTCTCGGTCCAGGTGAGAAGTCTCACCCAGAACAGGCTGCTGTGCCTGATGCAGTGACCTTGAGGAGCCCAAAATCATAACAAACCCTACAAAAATGCTTTTGTGCCTGGGCTGGGATGTGAGCAAAGCTCTCAGGGAGGTCAGTGAGCAGGCAGGGCTGTTACAGAGGATCCAATCATTCTAAATCCACATTTCACAGCCAACTGCAGACTCTGTGACCTTGCCTGGCCCTTCCCAGCCCCTGCTGTAAACCATGTGCTCCACAGCCTTTTTTTAACAATTATTTATCCTTTATCCCCACTGTTCTAGTTTGTGCTGTGTCTGGAGGAGCTTCCA
>NW_026629779.1:0-1464 GCF_030028575.1 Malurus melanocephalus
AAAAACCCCACAAACCCCACAAATACACAAAAAAAAAAATCCAAACCACACAAAAAAAAATCAAAAACCAAAAAACAACTGAATTCTTTAATTCTTAGGTCAGTTTGTTACCCCCTTTTTTGGGGTTGTGAGCAGCTGTAAATTTTGAGAGATGGACAGTTCAGTAAACAACTGAAGAAAACTCATTTCAAATTTGATAATTTTAAATTTAAATTAAAAATCAAATTTAAAATTTCAAATTTTAAAACCACTCATCAGACATCGCCGTGTGCAAGGCTGGGGTGAAAGCTCGAGTTTGAGACATTTTTTTAGGGAGAGGGATTGTTTGTAAATGAACAGGGGGTTGAAGAGGAGCTCCAGGGAGAGYTCAAAGCCCCTTCCAGGACTTAAAGRGGCTCCAGGAGAGCTGGAGAGGGACTGGGGRGAAGGGATGGAGGGACAGGACACAGGGAATGGCTCCCAAATTCTCATGGGTGAGTGTCAGGAGGATGGGGACAGGCCCTTATCAGTGGCAGGGTAGGTGAAAATGGGCACAGATGAAATATGGGGAGTTCCACCTGAATATGGGGAAATTAAGAAGGAAAATATGAGGGGAAATGTTCCTTGGGAGGCCTGGAAGGGGCTGTGGTATCTCCTCCTCTGCAGACATCAAAGCCCTGCCAGGACACCACCCTGTGCCCGCTGCTTTCAATGAACTTTGGCATGGGATCATCTCCAGAGGTGCCTTMCAAYCCCAGCCACTCTGAAATTTTGGGATTTTTCTCCCAGTTCCACATCCCCACCTCGCTTTAAGTTCCGTACAAAGCTCTGAGCTTCTCCTCCGAACACACTGAGCTTCTTCCAAACCTCTGAATTTCTCCCAACACCCTGAGCTTCTCCTCCCAACCTCTCCCAACACTCTGAGCTTCTCCTCCCAACCTCTCCCAACACTCTGAGCTTCTCCTCCCAACCTCTCCCAACACTCTGAGCTTCTCCTCCCAACACTCTGAGCGTCTCCCGACATCTGGAACTTCTTCTCCTAACACTCTGAGCTTCTCCTCCCAAACCTCAATCCCAACACTCTGAACTTCTCCTGTGAACACTCTGAATTCTTTTTCTCATTCATGTGCCATCAAAACCTCCACCCCAAGTGTGTGACACCTGCAGCACACCCACGCTGTCCCCACTGGGATCTTCCCCCTGGCACGTGCCCAGATCCCCTGGCACAGCCTGTTTTCCCTCTCCAACTCACCCTGGAGCCATGGCAGCTTACCTTACCCATTATCTTCCTGCCGTTCATGGCAGCCAGGGCTGCGGCCGCGTGCCGGTGCTCGTAGAACTCCACGAAGCAGTAGGGATCATTGCCAGCTGTCTGAGACAGGAAACGAGCCAGGGATTAGGGACACAAACCTCCTCAAACTGCCTGTCCTGCCCAACCTCTGACTGCTGACACCCCAACAGCCCCGTGTGGACAGTAAAAAAAAA
>NW_026629780.1:0-1462 GCF_030028575.1 Malurus melanocephalus
TGTTTGGTTTTTTTTTAATAGCCTCACAGATGACATCTATAAGTTAATCAGCCATGAGAGACTGAGTAAGCCTGACTGTTATTGTTCGTGCTGAAAGGACCAACTTTCAAACTACAAACTACAGAAGTAACCYGTAATTGTTTACCTGGAAAGGAAAGTTGCTTGCTTACCTAGTAAGTAACTTGATGTATCAAAACATATCTGATTAAGAGACTTTTAATATTATTTCTCTAAATTTTGATTAATCTATGAAAGGAACACAGATATTTTAAAACAAATGGGCAGTATTGTTGAGGGAATGTTACTCTCTTTCTRCAGTTTTATTAATTTATTAGAACCTCTATTCTACATAAATAATTTAAACACCTAAATAAAATGGACTGAAAGATTTAAGGCAGCTGTATTTAAACTTATATGCCATAAAATAAAACTCAGTTGTCACTTAAACAAAGAGAAGTTTAATTCAGATGTATAATGAGTTTCTGATGTATAATAAGCTTCTTGCTCTTAGAGTAGCAAAGTTCTTCCACAAAATATTGAGACATGTGCAGACACTGAGTGTACCAGTGCCTTGGCAGTACCTCTGCCTTATAAGTACATGTTCCAGACTGCACTCATGATTGCTCTTGTTCTTTTCCCATTGAGTTTTCAGCCTTTGTTTGTATTCAGTAATGCAGACTAAAAATGAAACACTGCCAGTATGGACTTCCGTGTTAAGAACAACAAAAAAAAAAGTATGCAAATCCTATCTGACAGGAATAGATATAATTCAGTTTTCCCACTACCTGGATCAGGGTTTTAATTATGGTATTATTAAACACATTTGCCGTTGTCCTTTGCCAGCAAGTCCAGAGAGTTCATTGTACATATCCAAAAGTCTTGGTAAAATCCTTGACTCAATAAATAGTTACAGGTTTTGAATCACTGCTTCAGAGACTTTAATATTTCAGGGCTTCATAATAAAACTGATGGATTTCAGCTACTTCTTTTCCAAAAGAAGAATAATGTATCAAAGCATAAAATAAGATACCTTGTGTGGTTTAAAGCTGAAGAATGGTGAGGAGATAGGCGATGGAGACTGGTACATTGATATGTCAGACATAACTTAAAAATAAAACTCTTAATGCTTTTTAAAGGTTAATATTTTATTTTGTAGAATATTGTTGTTTGTGTTTTCATTGGCTGTTTAACGCAGACTTCAGAAAGTCATTAGATCCATCATTAACTACGCAGCTTCTTTTTGCGTTAAAGCATCTATTTCAGTCAAAAATGAAGAGTGAATTTAAACTTCAAGTAATGGAGAAACTAGCATTCTTTGCTGGTTTTGATTTTACATCATAGGGTTTAAGCATTTATAGCAAACAGTGTGCTAGTCTGATAGAAGGGGGACACACACTTTCCCACAAAGCATTGCACATAATTTACAGGAAGCAAATCTGCACGAATCCTTACTTGGTAACAT
>NW_026629781.1:0-1470 GCF_030028575.1 Malurus melanocephalus
TATTTGGTATCTTACACAGCTGGATTAGGCCATCATGTCCCAGTGTGGTAGAACCAACTTTCCAAGACTTATTTTTAAGTTTAGTGGCTGATTGGAACTCAGCTTTCCAAAAGGATGTGTTAACTAATGGATACTTAAATAAAATCCTGCTATCCCAGAGTTGTAATCTATTACTTACCATTTTGTGAAAGCTGGATAATGTTTTCAATTTTAATGTAGGTGAAATACAGTTATTTTTTCTATCTTTTCTCTTGTCCTTTGAATTTACTTTAATTGATTAATTTGGCAGTGAGGTTACTTACTGGTGAACTATTCACCATGTAAATCTCATTATTATTATTATTATTGATGGAATAATCCGTGTGGGGGATTTTCTTTAATTTTTAACAGAACTGCTACAAATCTGACCTGGAATGGCTGCGGGGAGTTGGTTGGGTTCCAATTGGTTCCTTGGAAGTTGAGAAGGCCAAGAGAGCAGGGGAGATCCTGAGTGAYAAAATTTACCGCCAGCGTCCGGACACCATCAAGTTCACGAGTGTCACGGATTCCCTGGAGATGGTGTTGGCCAAGCAGAATGCAGACACCATGAACAAGGTGAGTCCTGATCCCTCTGGGTGACACAGCAGAGCCTCACCCCTGGAGACAGGACTGGGAATGAGCTGAGCACATCCAATGCTCAGTGGATTATTCCTTCTCCTTAATCAGTCCAGTGTTTCCTGAGTGTTGTTTCCACAAGTCAGTCCTCCTTTTGTGAATGTTGTCTCTCCCTAATTACCTAAGTGATTGTCCCTGCTATATTTCCTATATTGTTACCTAGTGTGGTCTGTGTTTTTTCTGATTTTTGAGATATTGACCTGGTTTGGAATGCCCTGTAAATCTCTTCCTGTTTTCCTTCTTAGCGTTTATACACTGAAGCGTGGAACAAAGACAAGACCACGATTCATGTCATGCCTGACACCCCAGAAATCCTGCTGGCCAAACAAAATCGTGTGAACTACAGTGAGGTGAGTGCAGCTGAAGAGCTAAGACAACTTACTTGTGCTTCTGACAAGTAGAATTTTGTCATTTCTGACTTTTGGTTAATTATGAAATATTGTCAGGCTGTTTAGTTTAGCAAATGGTCAATTGCCATGCTGAAATCAGAGTTGTTCCAGGAACTGACCTCCTTGTTATTTAACTGGGCTTTTAAAATATATTATCCACCATAAATGAGAATTCATTTCTGCAGCAAGCTATGCAAATAACTAGTTTTGCTTTGCCTTCCCTAAATTATTTCTATTTTACAGGAGCCTACAATAAAAGTACAAGGCCTTTGAAATCTGCATTTTTATTATTTTCTACAGAAGATAGAGCTGGGTTCAAGACATTTAAGTCGCCTGAGAATCAACAATATTGTTTAGGGACTTGAATAGTTCTATAACTCAGATGTACTTGACTGAAATGCAATTAGGTTTTGAAACTGAAGTGTGA
>NW_026629782.1:0-1476 GCF_030028575.1 Malurus melanocephalus
AAGACAATTGGCCTCGGTTTTGTACTTGGTTTTTGTCAAAATTAAAAGGTTATATTCATCTGGCGTGGCCTGGCGAGGTTTCCTGGCGCTCTGCTGGCTGATGGCACTCGGCAAGCCAAAGCCACCCTCCCTAAAAGGATACACTGCTCCTTCTGCCGCCCCCAAACCTGGGAAAACCAAAGCTGGAGKTTGGATTCTCCCTGCCCAGCTTGGACAACTTTGCCCTCTCCCCATGAACGATGACATTCAACTTTGTCCCTGCTCCTTCCATGCCCTGGTCCAGCCCTCGCCTGTCCCTGCCTGGAGCAGCCCCTTTTATCCCAGCACAGCCACAACACCCCAATTCTGGGTCCCCCCACGGCCCCGGGGCTGGGAGGTGCTGGGTGATGCATTTTTTCCACAGCGAGGAAGCTTTGGGAGGGCAGAAGAGTGATGGATGCGGGGGAGAGGAGGGTTTTTCAGGCTTTATTTGGAAAGCTACACAAAAGGGCTTTGCTGATTAAAAAAACAAACCCCAGCTTTAAAAAAATAAACCACTGAACCCCCAAAACATGTGAACAAGCCAACCCTGCTCACACGAGCCACTGCAAGAGCAACTCAAGCTCCCCTGGCAGCCCATGCCAGGCGTGGTACCAGAGATGCTCCTGTGCCCACGGACACAGGGACAGCCCCATCGTGCCCCCAGACAGGCTGGCTCCTGCCTCCCCCACCCCACAGCTGCTCCGTGCCCACGGGAGAGGAGGAATCAGCAGGATCACTGTGSAGCAGGGAGAAGCGCTGGCTGGAGATGAGTGAAATAACTCCCTGCTTCTAAACTGGGAGAACTGGTGGGTAGGGGCCCGCTGCCAGCCCAGGAAAATGCCAGTGCTGCGGGGTCCCTGCCTGCAGAGGCGGCTGCTGGGGCCCTGCYGCGTTTTTTCTGCAGAAATCAGGGACAAAGTGACACGTTTTGGCCCCGCTGTGGCAGCAGGAAGGGGCTCGGTCCTGTGGGAACGGCGCTCCACGCACAACGGGGAGCTCTGAGTGTCCAGCTCCGTCGGGAAAGGGCTTAAGGCTTGCTTTGTTTTCCAGAAGGAGGGAAGGGAAGCTCCCTTTCCACCAGCAGCACTCCTCCTTCTTTCCGAGCCACTCCCAACAGCCGCAGGGCACAGTGGCAATGGTCCCTGGGGCTCAGAGTGAGGAGGTCCCACGGTGGCAATGGTCCCAGGGGCTCAGAGTGAGGAGGTCCCACGGTGGCAATGATCCCAGGGGCTCAGAGTGAGGAGGTCTCACGGTGGCAATGGTCCCTGGGGCTCAGAGTGAGGAGGTCCCACGGTGGCAATGATCCCCAGGGGCTCAGTGAGTCCGTGCTGCCCGTGGTCTCACGGTGGCAATGATCCCCGGGGCTCAGAGTGAGGAGGTCCCACGGTGGCAATGATCCCCAGGGGCTCAGTGAGTCCATGCTGCCCGTGGTCTCACGGTGGCAATGATCCCCAG
>NW_026629783.1:0-1522 GCF_030028575.1 Malurus melanocephalus
CCGGTGCCACCCGCGGTGGCAGCGATGGTGCTGAGGTCTAACCCTGGCATCGCTCTGCTCTGCTCTTTCCTGCCCAGTGACTACATCATCGAGGAGAAGGCGGCCGTGCTGCAGAAACGGGAGCATGAGGGCTTCGGCTTCGTCCTGCGAGGGGCCAAAGGTGAGCCCGCGGCTCTTTTTCCCGGTTTTTTTCCAGGGTTTTTCCAGGTTTTTTTTTCCGGGGTTTTTTTTCCGGGAAGCGCCGGTTCAGGGTGGCTACGGGAGCGGCGGTGGTGGGGAGGACCACCTGGGGGACTGGGTCGGGGGATTTCGGGGGGGTTTTGGTGCTGGTGGTGCCTGGGAATTTTTGGGAATTTTTGGGAATTTTTAGGAATTTTTGGGAATTTTCGGTTGGCTTCCCTGGAGGGATGAACGGCACCTCCTCAGCTCGGGATCCTCGTTCTCAGCAGCCCTGGGGGGCTCCAATGGGATTTTCCTCCCTGTCCTGGGGCTGTGTCACAGAATTTGGGGGGTTCTGGTGCTGATGTGCTCGTGGTGCCTTGGAATTTTTGGGGAATTTTTAGGAATTTTTGGAAATTTTCGGTTCGCTTCCCTGGAGGGATGAAYGGGGCTCAGGATCCTCGTTCCTGGCAGYCCTGGGGGGCTCCAAAGGGATTTTCTTTCCTGGCTCATTCTGGGTCAGTGCTGTGGTCTGGGGCTGAGTCAGGGAATTTTCGGGGGGTTTGGTGCTGATGGTGCTCATGGTGCCCTGGAATTTTTTGGGAATTTTCACTCGTTTTTCTTGGAGGGATGGACAGAACTTGGGATCCTCAGAATCCTTGGGATCCTCGTTCTCCCTGGGGGGCTCCAAAGGGATTTTCCTCCCTGGTTCTGTGTCCCATTTGTCTCACATTTTGGGGGCGTTCTGGTGCTGATGTGCTCGTGGTGCCTTGGAATTTTTTGGGAATTTTTAGGAATTTTTTGAAATTTTTGGTTCACTTCCCTGGAGGGATGAATTTGGCTCAGGATTTTCATTCCTGGAAGTCCTGGGGGTCTCCAAAGGGATTTTCTTCCCTGGTTCTGTGTCCCATTTCTCTCACATTTTTGGGGGGTTTCGGTGCTGATGCTGCTCGTGGTGCCTTGGAATTTTTCGGGAATTTTTAGGAATTTTTGGAAATTTTCAGTTCACTTCCCTGGAGGGATGAACGAGGCTCAGGATTTTCATTCCTTGCAGTCCTGGGGGGCTCCAAAGGGATTTTCCTCCCTGGTTCTGTGTCCCATTTCTCTCACATTTTTGGGGGGTTTCGGTGCTGATGCTGCTCGTGGTGCCTTGGAATTTTTTTGGGAATTTTTAGGAATTTTAGGAAATTTTCAGTTCGCTTCCCTGGAGGGATGAACGGRGCTCAGGATCCTCGTTCCTGGAAGCCCTGGGGGATCCGAGGGGATTTTCCTTTCTGGGTCAGTTCCTTGTCCTGTGGCCACGTCTCACAATTTTGGGGGGATTTTGGTGCTGCTGGTGCCTTGGAATTTTTGGGAATTTTTT
>NW_026629784.1:0-1488 GCF_030028575.1 Malurus melanocephalus
CTGCATTAGTAAAGTCATGCTGTGTGGGAATACAGCTAGAAAGCAGCAGTGAGAGTCAGAAGCGGACATGGTAACTCTGCTAGGCTGCAAACCATGGCAACCAGTGAGGCCTACCATGAAACAGCCAGCGTAAGAGAACAGCATGTTTGTGCTTGTTTGGGCACATAGCTGTACTAGCCAGTGCTAGCCCTAAATCTGGCAATACATAAAAACATAGACATAGTTGATATAGTGATTGTTGCTTATATAAGGATTTATTTTTAATTACTGCTGAAAAGGTATATGTACTGCTCAGTATCAATAAAATCGGCTTTTTCATCCAAGCAATCTGCCCCGTCTCTTCAGTCACTGACTGTCACCCCAAAATGCTGTCCTGTATACTGACCTCACACCTGCCTTGCTCTGCAGAACAATTCATTGAACTCTGCAGAACATTCATTCATTCTGCAGTCTCTATTCATTGTCTCACTAGGAGTCAGACCATAAAATCCCAAAGAACTTGGAGGATGTTTGCATGTTCCCTGACAGCTGCAGGACCTCATGGGGATGAGAAGCTCTCTCCATATCAGGCTGTGCTCTATCCCCTGAAAGCTCATTGCCCTTTTCAGACCCCAGCCACAGACCTTTTGTGGTTTTTACTTGAGCAAAATTCCCTTTGTACAGACAGCCTTTAGACATCTCAGGGGAAAATTTTTTGTTATTAGGGACAGAAATCAGGCATGCAAATCATTAATACATTCTGGCTTTTCTAAAGCATCTCCTTATCTAGGTTAATCAGAAGCCATGAGAAGAAAAGGGAATTAGAAAAATACATTTTCACATGGAGTTTCTTAATGATTTTTCTGCTCTAATATTCAGCACTTACGTGCAAGTTTTGGCTAGGTTAGAGTTAATTTTCTTCATGGTGATTGCTCTGGGTCTGTGTTTTGGATTTGTGCTGAACACGGGGTTGATAATGCAGAGATGTTTTTGTTATTGCTGAGCAGAGCTTACACAGAGCTGAGATCTTTTGTGTTCCTCACCCCACCACTGGGTGCACAATCACTGTTGGGAGGGGACAAAGCCAGGACAGCAATCCCAGCTCACCCAAGGGACATTCCATACGTTATGACATTAGGCTGAGCACATAAAGCTGGGGGAGAAGAAATAAGGGGGATATTCAGAGTGATCCATTTGTCTTCTCAAGTCTCCGTTACCCGTGATGGAGACCTGCTTTACTGGAGGTGGCTGAACACCTGCCAGCCCATGGGAAAGGATGAATTAATTCTTTATTTTGCTTTGCTTCTGCACTATTATATTTATGTCAACCCACAAGTTTTCTGATTTTTACTCTTCCAATACTCCTCCAGTCCTGCTGGTGGGGGAATGAGTGAGTGCCTGCCTGGGGCTTGGCTCCTGGCTGGGGTTAAGCCACAACATTTTATATGATGCAAAGCCATGCAAAATCACATTGCTGTGGAATACCAAAAGACTTTTTTTGATTATGAA
>NW_026629785.1:0-1503 GCF_030028575.1 Malurus melanocephalus
TTCTAGGAGGAGAGAGGGAAGGTCTCCCCTGGAAGTGCAGTACTGTCTCRCTGCTGCTGGAGTCTGATCCAGCTTCACGAACAGCAGGAGCAAAGAGGGATGAGAACAATTGTGGAGCACAGGGGTGCTTTCTGAGTGGGGGCTTGGCTCTGCTGCTGGAGGACCTGGGGCCTGACCTCCTCTCAGAGGAGCTGAGCTGGAGCTTCTCAGTGCTGCTGCTGATTCAAGGGTTCCTCCCTTGAAGGAGGCAAAGGCTTCAACCAGTGCTATGCTGTGATAGCAGGCTTTGCATGTGTTAGTGTGGGAATTATAATGCTGGCTCTTGGCAATAGGTCAGAATTACCGAAGGGGAGAAAGATCTTCATTCACTCCAACACCAGCCATTACTTAAAGGAGTCAGTTTTTTATGTTTGGTCTTAATGTGAGCTTACTCTGTCACTGTATGCTCAGCTAAATTTGCATGTAGTCCCTTTTGCTGCTGTTTCAGGACCCCTTGGACTTCACCTGCCATACCTCTGCAGCTGAAATCTCAGCTATAACTTATTCAGGTTTTCTGGCAAAAGTTTTCAAGTAGGGCACCAGGCTTTGCAGGCAGTGTGTGGGTGAATGTGAGCAAAGCCAGCAAGGTGTTCAAATTCAAGTAGGTCAAAAGTGGGAAAGAGAATTTCACAGAAGAGCTGAGACATGTATTTTAAGTGAGTTTGTTCCAAAAAGAAGCCATATCTTCTTTTATTTTCTATGAAACGCAGGTTTTCTGGAACTGAACCTAAAACATAAATCCCTTCCACCCTGCAAATAATTACCCAAAATTTCAATTAAATAAAAAAAATTACTTTTAGTTTGCATTTTAGCCCTGTTGTCCTCAACAACTAGCATGAATGTGAGTCAATCATTGTAAAAACAATGCAGTGCTGTGGACTTGGTAACCAGGCAGCCAGCCTTTCCACTGCCATTCCAGAGCCACGTTGCTTTCATATACATACCCTCGGGCATGTGGTTGGGGGAGCCCAGTGTACAAAGCCCTGGTGAAGTTTATCTATAGGAACAAAAGGCTCTTTCCATCCCCTGTCACTGCAATTGCTGTGTGGGAGTGTTATGGGGGGGGGGGGGGGGGGGGGGGGGGGGGGGGGGGGGGGGGGAGGAAGGGGAGAGGTAGGAGGAGTGTACTGTGTCAACACAGAATTGAATTCATTCTGTGTATCTATGTGGAGTCATTTTCTTTGCACAAAAGAGAAAGTTCAAGAAATAAGAGGTTTAACTGAAGTCATCAATACAAAAGAAACGCTTCAGGTTGTAGCACTGTAAACAAATTAAGCTGGATGTCTCTCTAAATAACCAATAGCTCAAAGGCAAGTAAATAAAAAACACTCAGGACGTGACATTTCTTCAAGGGGACCTTAATGTTTTGATTTGCCTTTACCAAGGAGCAGAACTTGCTCCAGCATGTTTGTGTGAGCTCAGAACACTGGCTTCAGAGAAAGGGGACTTTGCTGGAGCAGGTTG
>NW_026629786.1:0-1488 GCF_030028575.1 Malurus melanocephalus
GAGGAGGCCCCATAGAGGGGTGTGAATATCCCAAAAGTGGGGTTCCCAAAGGGATGGACCCAGTTCTGATCCTGAGGGTTCCCAAAAGGATTAACTCGGCTCTGGGGGTTCCCAAAAGAATGGACCCAGCTGAGGAGGCCCCATCCAAGAATGGGAATATTCCCAAAATCCCAGAAAAACGGGACTTCACTCAAATCCTGAGGTCGGGGAATGGGACCAGACGATCCCATTTCCACCCTAAAATCCCAGAAAATTGGGACCTCACTCAAATCCTGAGCTCTGAGAGTGGGACCAGACGATTCCATTTGCATCCCAAAATCCCAAAATCCCAGAAAAATCCTGAGCTCTGGGAATGGGACCAGACGATCCCATTTCCATCCCAAAATCCCAGAAAAACGGGACCTCACTCAATCCTGAGCTCTGGGAATGGGACCAGATGATCCCATTTCCATCCCAAAATCCCAAAATCCCAGAAAAATGGGACCTCACGATTTCCATCCTGATCCATCCCAAAATCCCAGAAAAACGGGACCTCACTCAAATCCTGAGCTCTGATAAAGAAACCAGACGATTTCCATCCCAAAATCCCAGAAAAACAGGACCTCACTCAAATCCTGAGCTCTGGGAATGGGACCAGACGATTTCCATCCCAAAATCCCAAAATCCCAGAAAAACGGGACCTCACTCAATCCTGAGCTCTGGGAATGAAACCAGATGATTTCCATCCCAAAATCCCCAAAATCCCAGAAAAACGGGACCTCAGTCAAATCCTGAACTCTGGGAATTGGACCAGATGATCCCATTTCCATCCCAAAATCCCAAAAAAATGGGGCCTCACGATTTCCATCCCAAAATCCCAAAATCCCAGAAAAACGGGACCTCAGTCAAATCCTGAGCCCTGCAAGTGGCACCAGATGATCTCATTTCCATCCCAAAATCCCAGAAAAACGGGACCTCACTCAAATCCTGAGCTCTGGGAATTGGACCAGATGATCCCATTTCCATCCCAAAATCCCAAAATCCCAGAAAAACAGGACTTCACTCAAATCCTGAGTTCTGAGAGTGGGACCAGACGATTTCCATCCCAAAATCCCAAAATCCCAGAAGAACGGGACCTCACTCAAATCCTGAGCTCTGGGAGTGGCACCAGACGATCCCATTTCCATCCTAAAATCCCAGAAAAACGGGACCTCACGATTTCCATCCTGATCTATCCCAAAATCCCAGAAAAACGAGACCTCACTCAAATCCTGAGCTCTGCAATTGGGACCAGATGATCCCATTTCCATCCCAAAATCCTAAAATCCCCAAAAAACGGGACCTCAGTCAAATCCTGAGCTCTGGGAATGGGACCAGATGATCCCATTTCCATCCCAAAATCCCAAAAAATCGGGATCTCAGTCAAATGTTGAGCTCTGGGAATGGGACCAGACGATCCCATTTCCATCCCAAAATCCCAGAAAAATGGGACCTCACGATTTCCATCCC
>NW_026629787.1:0-1420 GCF_030028575.1 Malurus melanocephalus
TCCTCCTTTTTTTCTCCTCCTCATTTTTTCCCCCTTTTTTTCTCTTTTTCTGCTCCTTTCTTTTCTCCTCTTTCTCTCTCTCCTTTTTTATCTCCCTTTCTCCTCCTTTTTCTCCTCTTTTTCCCCTTTTTTCCCCTTTTTTTTTTCCTCCTCCACCCTTTTTTTTTCCTCCCGACTCAGAAACAAAATGAAAATTAATACAAGCGCCGCGCTTGACAAAAGGAGCCATTTGTCTTCTTGATTATCTATTTGCTCGTCAGGCTCGGAGCTCTCGCAGGAGGCYGCTCCTTTGTGATATCAAAAAAAAACCCCCCCAAAAAAAAACCTGCAAACACCGAGAAAAAACATCTGTGCAAAAATTACACTCATTAATGCATTCGTTACCTTTGGAGATTTCCATTTTTTTATTTTTTATTTTTTTTTAATTTTTTTAAATTTTTTTTTAATTTTTTTTTAAATTTTTATTTATTTATTTATTTATTTATTATTTTTTTTAATTATTTCTTTTAATTTTTTTTATCTCCTCAAATCCCCAATTCTCTCCGGAGAAACCCAACGCTCTCCTTCCCTTTCTTAATGACCTCCCCTTGGTTTTTTGTTTTTTTTTTTTTTTCTTTTTTTTTTTTTTTTTTTTTTTTTTCTTTTTTTTTTTATTTTATTTTTTTTTTAATTAATAAAACGCTTTGAACAAATAAATCATCATCCGCCAGGTTTTAGCGCTACTTAAAACCGATCTGGCCCTGCTCAAACATCTTTTGTTTTCATTAGCGACTCGAGACAACAGAAAACTCCTGGAAAAAGAAAAGAAAAACCATTTAATTCGCGCCTTTAAATAAATTTTTTAATATATTTTTTGTTTTCGCAGCAACAAAAAAACAACCAGCTAAAAAAAATAAAAATTATTAAAAAAAAAACACACAGGGGAGGATTTGATATGAAAAAATTTATTTCCGAGCGGTCGTTGTGGCGGTTTTTTGTTGTTTTTTGTTGTTTTTTTGTCGTTTTTTTTCGTTTCCAGGTAAATCCCGGAAATCCCGAAAGACAAAGGGAGGGATGGAAGCGGGGAAGGATGGGGGAGGGGCAAACCCCTCCCACCTCAGCCCCAAATTTGCATTTTCAGCCATAAAATTACCATTTTCAGCCCCAAATCCATATTTTTAGCCCTAAAATTCACATTTACAGCCCCAAATTCACATTTTCAGCCCCAAAATTCAAATTTTCATCCCTAAAATTCACATTTTCAGCCCCAAAATTCACATTTTCAGTGCCCAGTTCCTCCCCAGTTCCTCCCCAGTTCCTCACCAGTTCCTCCCAGTTCCTCCCCAGTTCCTCCCAGTTCCTCACCAGTTCCTCCCCAGTTCCTCCCAGTTCCTCCCAGTTCCTCACCAGTTCCTCCCCAGTTCCTCACCAGTTCCTCACC
>NW_026629788.1:0-1422 GCF_030028575.1 Malurus melanocephalus
GGGAGAGGGGAGTGGGATGGGAGAGAGGGGACTGGGATGGGGGAACAGGAAAGTGGGATGGAGGAGCTGGAAACTGGGATGGAGAGAGGGAAACTGGGATGGAGAGAGGGAAACTGGGATGGGGGAGTGGGATACAGGGATGGGATCCGGTGATCCCAGTCCCGGGGTGAGGGGCAGAAATCCCTGTTCCCTTGGATGGGATCCAATCCAGCGCTCAGCATCAGTTCCAAAAATTCCCGGAGCAGCGGGAGCCGGGAGYTTTGGGATCCCCCCGGGACTCACCTCAGCAGGGAGCAGCGATTTTGGGAATGAAATCCACAGGATTCTTCCCAGGAGGAAAAATTCCTCAGCCTGTTCCTGGCTCTCGGGGATGGAGCAGCTGCCGGGAGAGCTCTGGGTGGATCCAGCGGCTCCTGGGATTGGGATGGAGACGGGAAAACGGGAACACGGTGTCCTGGGAATCCCATAGCGACGTTCCCATCGGCATCCTGGGAATCACGTCCTAAAAATCATCCTGATATCCAAATCATCCTGACAGTGTCCTGGGAATCCCATCCTGATCATCCCATTGGCGTCCCAGGAATCACATCCTAAAAATCCTGACAATCACATCCCAAATCATCCTGACAGAGTCCCGGGAATCACATCCTGACATTTCCATCGGCATTCCGGGAATGGAATCACATCCTAAAAATCCTGACCTCATCCAAGGAATCACATCCAAATCATCCTGACACCATCCGGGGAATCACATAGCGACTTTCCCATCAGCATCCCAGGAATCACATCCAAAATCATCCCGACACCCCAAATATCCTGACAGCGTCCCGGGAATCCCATCCCAAATATCCTGACAATCGCATCCAAATCATCCTGACAGTGTCCTGGGAATCACATCCCGACTTTCCCATTGGCATCCCAGGAATCACATCCTAAAAATCCTCACCTCATCCCGGGAATCACATCCCAAACATCCCTGATCCACTGCATCCTGGGAATCACATCCCGACTTTCCCAAATGTGTCCCGGGAATCCCATATCAACCTTCCCATCGGCATCCCGGGAATCACATGCAAATCATCCAAAAAATTGCATCCAAATCATCCCGACATTGTCCTGGCATCCAAATCACCCTGACAGTGTCGGGAATCCCATCCCGACCTTTCCATCGGCATCCCGGGAATCACATCCTGAAAATCCTGACAGAGTCCCGGGAATCTCATCCTGACATTTCCATCAGCATTCCGGGAATGGAATCACATCCTAAAAATCCTGACCTCATCCCAGGAATCACATCCAAATTATCCTGACACGATCCCAAGAATCACATAGCGACCTTCCCATCAGCATCCTGGGAATCACATCCAAATCATCCCAACATCGTCCTGGGAATCACATCCCAAATATCCTGACATCGTCCCG
>NW_026629789.1:0-1473 GCF_030028575.1 Malurus melanocephalus
TAGGGTTAGGGTTAGGGTTAGGGTTAGGGTTAGGGTTAGGGTTAGGGTTAGTGTTTTGGATAGGGATAGGGTTAGGAATAGGGTTAGGGTTAGGGTTAGGGTTAGGGTTTTGGATAGGGATAGGTTAGGGTTAGGGTTAGGGTTAGGGTTAGGTTTTACAGACCATTATAAACCTGTTATACAGACCTGTGTAAACCAGTATAAATCTGTATAGATTGGTATAGACCTGTATAAACCGGTATAGATCAGTATGGATGGTTTGGGCTCTGGGCGGGTGTCTGTGAGGAAAAACCGGTATGGACCAGTATAGACTGGTACAGAGCAGTATTAACCAGTATAAACCTGTATGAACTAGTCCAGACCAGTTGAGACCGGTATGGGACACACCAGTAGAGACATTTCCTCGGCCCTGGGATGGGGACACTGGAAGGGGACACTGGGACAGGACTGGGGACACTGGGATGGAACTGGTTTGGTGATACTGAACTGGTGGCACTGGGGTGGAACTGGGGACACTGGGATGGTGTCACTGGCGTGAAACTGGTGACACTGAGGTGGTGGCACTAGATCTGGACTGCGGACACTGGGCTGGTGACATTGGGGGTGTAACTGGTGGCACTGAGTGACACTGGGACAGGACTGGGGACACTGGCTTGAAACTGAGTTGGTGACACTGGGATGGTGGCACTGGGATGGTGACACTGGGACAGGGACACTGGGATGGTGACACTGGGGTGGAACTGGTGACACTGGGTGGTGGCACTGGGATGGTGACAGTGGAGTGGTGACAGTGGGGTGGTGGCACTGGGATGATGGCACTGGAGTGGGACGGGGGATGTTGTGGTGGTGGCCTTGGGCTGGTGACATTGGGGGTGTAACTGGTGGCCCTCGGGTGGTGACACTGGGATAGAACTGGTGACAGTGGGATGGTGACACTGGGACAGGAGTGGGGACACTGGGATGTGTGTGGGAACACTGGGATGGTGGCACTGGGGTGATGACACTGGAGTGGGACGGGGGACACTGGGATGGAACTGGTGACACTGGGATGGAATTGGTGACACTGGACTGGTGACACTGGGATGGTGACACTGCACTGGTGACAGTGGGGTGGTGACACTGGGATGGAACTGGTGGCACTGGGGTGGTGACACTGGGATGGAACTGGTGACATTGGGGTGGTGGCACTGTGCTGGTGACACTGGGTGGTGACACTGGGCTGGTGACACTGCACTGGTGACACTGGGGTGGTGGCACTGTGATGGAACTGGTGACACTGCACCGGTGCCACCGTTGCGTCCCCATCTGCAGTGTCCCCCGTGTGTCCCCGCAGTGTCCCTGGACTCGGCCCGCGCCGCCCTGGGGGTGGCCGATGACGGTCACCTGCTGCTGGCCCTGGGCGCGGTGGCCGCGTCCTGCCAGGTGGCCCTGCAGGCCTCGAGGACATCGCGGTGTCACCTGGCCACCGCCGCC
>NW_026629790.1:0-1463 GCF_030028575.1 Malurus melanocephalus
GAGGATTTGAGTTGACCTCCGATGATTTTTAACAAATTTTTGACAATTTTTCTCTACTTTTGATGATTTTTGTCCATTTTCGATGACTTTGATCAACTTTGAATGATTTTCGATGACTTTGGAGCACTTCTGAGGACCTTTGGGGACATTTCGGGACTTTCGATGAATTTTGTTGACTTTTAAATGACTTTTGACGACTTTCGACGACTTTTGACAACTTTTGATGACTTTTGGTCAACTTTCAATGACTTTCGATGACTTTTGGTCAATTTTCGATGACTTTTGATGAATTTTGTCAACTTTTAAACGACTTTTTACGACTTTTGATGACTTTTGGTCAATTTTTGATGACTTTTGATGACATTTGGGGACTTCTGATGACTTTTGAGGACTTTTGGGGACATTTGAGGACATTTTTGACAACTTCTGATGACTTTGGACCACTTGGGTCAACTTTTCGATGACTTTTTGACAATTTTGATCAACTTTTAACAATTTTGGTCAACTTTTGGGGACTTCTGTCAACTTTTGGTCAACTTTCTGATGACTTTTGTTGACTTTTCGCCAACTTCCGATGAGTTTTGCTCAACTTTGGTCAACTTTTGACCACTTTTGGTCAACTTTTCGATGACTTCAGTTGACTTTTAATGATTTTTCTCAACTTTCGATGACTTTCGGTCAACTTTTGGGGACTTCAGTCAACTTTTGATGACTTTTGGTCAACTTTTAGGCACTTCTATCAACGTTTTACAACTTTGGATCAACTTTGGATCAACTTTTCGATGACTTTTGCTCAACTTTGGTCAACTTTTGATGACTTTCGGTCAACTTTTCAATGACTTCAACTTTTAATGATTTTTCTCAACTTTTGACGACTTTCGGTCAACTTTTGGGGACTTCAGTCAACTTTTAGTGATTTTTCTCAACTTTTGATGACTTTGGTCAACTTTTGATGACTTTTTGTCAACTTTTGGGGACTTTGGTGAACTTTTGATCACTTCAGTCAACTTTTCGATGACTTCTGTCAACCTTTAATGATTTTTCTCAACTTTCGGTGACTTTTAGTCAACTTTTGATGAATTTCAGTTGACTTTTGATGACTTTGGTCAACTTTTGGGGACTTCAGTCAACTTTTTCATTACTTTTGATGACTTTTGGTCAACTTTTTGATGACTTCAGTCAACTTTTAATGATTTTTCTCAACTTTGGATGACTTCAGTCAACTTTTTCTCAACTCCTCTCCACTTTTCTGGACTTTTTGGGATTTTGGATCTGTTTTTGGATGTTCTCAGGGCACGGTGACGCGGAAGGGGCTGTTGGGCACGTGCTGCTCGCCCCATTTCACCACCAGGACGTAGTCGCCGCGCTCGCGCAGCAGGTAGCCCACGTTGTACAGTTGGTTGCCCAAATGCTTCACCACGATCTCCTCGCAGGGATTTCGGGGGCCCTGAACCCCCACCAGG
>NW_026629791.1:0-1519 GCF_030028575.1 Malurus melanocephalus
CCATTTTCTCCCCCTCAAATCCCACATTTTCCCCCTCAAATTCCATTTTCCCTCTCAAATCCCATTTTTTGTCTCAAATCCCATCTTTTCCCTCAAATCCCATTTTCTCCCCCTGTCTCATCCGTTGTTTGTTTTCCAAACCTTTCCCCCGTCCCTCCCCGGCTCCCGCAGCCTCTGGATTCCCTTGAATTCCCTTTAATTCAATTCCCTTTAATTCAATTCCCTTTAAAATTCCCTTTAATTCCCGGTTTTTTTCCTGATTTATTTATGGGATCAGCCCCGCCGGGATCTCGGCGGTTTTGTGATCAAAATTTAATGAGGTCGCGAGGAAAACAAAGGAAAAATGAGAAAAAAATGGGAAAAATGGGGGAATTCATGGAAATCCCACAAATCCCATTAATTCCCAATTAATTAACCCCATTAATTAATTCCCCATTAATTAACCCCATTAACGAACCTCGTCCGTGAGCTGAAGGCAGCGCAGGCCCCGCCCTTCAGAACTCTCTCCCTTAATTAATCCCTCCCAATTAATGAACCCTGTTAATTCCCAATTAATCAGCTCAATTAATTGACCCTTCCCAATTAATTACCCCATTAATTAATTAATTAACACCATTAATTAACCTTGTCCATGAGCTGCCGGAGCTGGAGGCTGCGCAGGTCCCGGGAGCACGAGCCCTTTGGAACCCTCTCCCCAATTAATGAACCCCATTAATTAACTCCCAATTAATTAATTAACCCCCAATTAATTAATTAACGCCATTAATTAACCTTGTCCATGAGCTGTCGGAGCTGCAGGCTGCGCAGGTCCCGGGAGCACGAGCTCTTTGGAATCCCCTCCCCAATTAATGAACCCCATTAATTCCCCATTAATTAACTCCCAATCAATTAATTAACCCCCAATTAATTAATTAACACAATTAATTAACCTTATCCATGAGCTGGCGGAGCTGGAGGCTGCGCAGATCCCGGGAGCACGAGCCCTTTGGAACCCTCTCCCCAATAAACCCCATTAATTCCCAAATAATTAACCCAATTAATGAACCCAATTAATTAATTACCCCAATAATTAATTAATTAACGCCATTAATGACCTTATCCATGAGCTGTCGGAGCTGGAGGCTGCGCAGATCCCGGGAACACGAGCCCTGCACGGGGATCACGGCGGTGCAGAGACATTTCCCATCCGGAGCCTGAGCCGAGGTGAAAACCTGCCAGCCCTCGTCCGGGCTCTGGAAAAGGGTCTGGAAAACCGGGAATGGGGTCAGGATTCCCGAAAAAAATATGGAATTATTAAAAAAAAAATACCAAAAATTGGAAATTCCCAAAATCCGCTTTATTCTGACCCCAAAATCTGCTTTATTCCCAGTTTTGGATGAACCTGCCAGCCCTCATCGGGACTCTGGAAAAGGGTCTGGAAAACCGGGAATGGGGTCAGGATTCCCGAAAAATCCCAAAAATTGGAAATTCCCCATTCCCGGCAAATCCCGACCCCAAAATCTGCCCCATTCCCATCATT
>NW_026629792.1:0-1519 GCF_030028575.1 Malurus melanocephalus
GAGCCCGTGTCCCCCCCAGGTTCCGGATGAAGTGTCACCTCTGTGTCAACTACATCGAGCTGCAGACGGACCCCGGGAATTGTGACTAYGTCATCGTCAGCGGGGCCCGGCGCAAGGAGGAGCGCTGGGAGCCGGGGGACAGCGGCCAGGTGCTGCCTGACGGTGAGTGTGGGGTGACCTGGGGGGGACAGGGAGTGACAGGGACCCCAATCACTGCCAGGGACCCCAGTGAGTGACAGAGACCCCAGCCAGGCCATTCCAGTGGCTCCCAGTGCCCACAGGGACACAGGGACAGCGGCCAGGTCCTGCCTGATGGTGAGTGCGGGGTGGCCTGGGGGGGACAGTGACCCCAGGGAGTGACAGAGACCCCAGTGAATCCCAGTGACCCCAGCCAGGCCATTCCAGTGGCTCCCGGCACAGGGATAGGGACAGCGGCCAGGTCCTGCCCGACGGTGAGTGTGGGGTTGTCTGGGGGGGACAGAGACCCCAGTGAGTGACAGAGACCCCAGTCCATCCCAGTGACCCCAGTGAATCCCAGTGAGCCCAGTCAGACCATTCCAGCGGCTCCCAGTGCCCACAGCGACACAGGGACAGGGACACAGGGACATAGGGACAGCGGCCAGGTGCTGCCCGACGGTAAGTGTGGGGTGGCCTGGGGGGGACAGTGACCCCAGTGAGTGACAGAGACCCCAGGGAATCCCAGTGACCCCAGTCAGACCATTCCAGTGGCTCCGAGTGGCTCCCAGTGCCCACAGGGACCCGGTCCCGGCACAGGGACACAGGGACAGCGGCCAGGTGCTGCCCGACGGTGAGTGTGGGGTGGCCTGGGGGGGACAGGGAGTGCCAGGGACCCCAATCACTGCCAGGGACCCCAGTCAGGCCACTCCAGTGGCTCCCAGTGCCCACAGCGACACAGGGACAGGGACACAGGGACACAGGGACAGCGGCCAGGTCCTGCCTGACGGTGAGTCCAGTGTGGCCTGGGGGGTGCAGATGGTCCCAGGGACCCCAGTGAGTCCCAGTAACCCCAATCAGTCCCAGTGGCTCCAGTCAGGCCCTGTCCCGGTGATTCCAGTGGCTCCCAGTGCCCGCAGGGACCTGGTCCTGGCACAGGGACACAGGAACAGCACCCGGCTCCTGCCCACCAGTGCCCCCAGTCAGCCCCAGTAACGGTCCCAGTCAGCCCCAGTAACGGTCCCAGTCAGTCCCAGTAACGGTCCCAGTCAGTCCCAGTGTCCCCAGTCAGTCCCAGTAACCCCAGTCAGTCCCAGTAACGGCCCCAGTCAGTCCCAGTGCTCCCAGTCAGTCCCAGTTCCGTGTCCCGCAGCCCCGGAGCAGCGCGAGCGCCTGGCCGTGGATCCCATGTTCCGGCTGGAGCACGGGGTGACGGATCGGGAGGTGCTGGAGCGAGCGACCCCGACCCTGACGCGGCTGCAGGAGGCTCAGGACGCCTGGAAGGACGACTTCGGCCTCAACAGCCGCCTTCGGAGGCGCTTCCGAGTCAGTGGCACCCCAAAAA
>NW_026629793.1:0-1398 GCF_030028575.1 Malurus melanocephalus
TGGTTTCCCCAGTATTTATGACCTGTCCCTTGTTGCCGCAGCCCTTTGTCCCCTTGGTCCCTTGTCCCCCTTGTCCCCTAGTACCTGGTACCCCAGGTCCTTTGTCTCCTTGGTTCCTTGTCCCCCCAGTCCCTTGTCCACTCGGTCCCTTGTCCCCCGGTCCTGTGTCCTCCTAGTCCCTTGTTCCCTCGGCCCTTGTCCCCTTGGTCCCCTGCCCCCTTGTCCCCTTGGTCCCTTGTCCCCCTGGCCCCTTGTCTCCCCCAGTCCCTTGCACCCATCGTTTGTCCCCTCAGCCCCTTGCCCCCCTTGTTCCCCAGTCCCTTGTCCCCCCAATCCCTTGTCTCCCTGGTCCCCTGTCCCCCTGGTCCCAGGGATGCTGTGGTGGCTCCAGGCTCCCGGGTGCTGCTGGCACCCATTGGGCACCAGGTCCCTGATCCTGAGAGGCCCCGTAGGGCCCTGCCCGCTCCACCCCACACCTGAACCCATTTGGGAAGCTGATTTTTGGGCCAGGGCACCCCAGAGAGCTGCTCTGGAGCACCCAAACACCCTCCGAGCTCCTGCACCCCTGATCAGACCATGCTGTGAGCGCTGGGTGACACCGGTCCTGAGGACAAGCAGCACCCACCAGATTTTGCCTCCATTTATGGTTTTTTCCCTGGAAAATCCACTACGGGAGTAGCCAGTGGTCCTGCCCCACCATGGGAGGGGCCACCAGCAGATATCCATCATAACGAGGCCAGATGAAATCCAAACTCTGGGGTTTCACTGCTTTTCCCCACCACCTGGGAAACCCAAACCTGTCTCTGTGACCCATTGCTGTCAGATTTATCTTTTCTTTATGGGAAGTGGGAGGTGCTGAGGGGGTTGGGTGGATCAGGGACCTGAGGTGACGTTGCCCCACTCAGGCACAGGGATGTGAGAGCCACAAGCCACAACATTTGTTAACTCTGCAGCCTCGAGGTGCCAGGACAGCTGTGCTGCAGAGGGGATATCGGGATACAGGGATATGGGATGTGGGGATATCAGGATATGAGGATATGGAGATACTGGGATATCAGGGTATGGGAATATCGGAATACAAAGATAGTGGGATGCAGGCATAGTGGGATACAGGGATATTGGGATACGGGAATATCAAGATATGGGGATATTAGGAAATCAGGATATGGGTATATTGGGGTATGGGGATATTAGGATATCAGGATATGGGTACATCGGGGTACAGGCTATGGGAATATCAGGATATAGCAATATGGAGATATTGGGATATGGGGATATTGGTATATTGGGATATGGGGATATCAGGATATGGAGATATGGGTATATTAGGATATGGAGATATAGGGATATCAGGATATGGGGATATCGGGATATGCACTGCTGGGAGCTGAGGCCAAG
>NW_026629794.1:0-1464 GCF_030028575.1 Malurus melanocephalus
AATTCCCTGGAAAAGCTCCTCAAGCCTGGAAAAAAATGGAAAATCCCAATTCTGGTGCCGTCAGGATTTCCGTTTCCCTCTGGAATTTCAGATCCTTTAAATCAAAAATACAATCCCGAGTTGGGAATTGGAAAGAATTCCCAAAATCCGTGGTTTTTACGGAATTTTTCAGGATGGAGAAGGAGAAATATTCCCCAAATCCTCGGATTTTGTTCCCATCTGGAGCTCTCCCGCCTGGATTCATCCTTTTCTTCCCATAAATCCATCAGGAACTCAAAAAAATCCCTGGAAAATGGATTTTCCTTCATTTTTAAGGATATAAAAATCCCAAAAAAGGACATTTTTTCCTGCTGCCAGCATTTCCCTGGATTTTATGGGATTTATCAGCTCATTCCTGCCTGGAATTTACAGAATCCTGGATTTTCCTGCAGGGAAATTCCTTCAGGATCCATGGAAAAGGATTTTAGGGGSAATTTGTGATCCAGCATTTCTTCCAATCTGTTTTAAAACCTTTTTTTTAATAATTTTTAACATTTTTTTGGGAATAAAACCAAACAACGGGAATAAAAAATCACCTTAAATATGGATTAAATCAATTTCTACAAATCTTGGCTTTTCCTGGATGAAAAACTTGGAAAAATTCCGGCAGCTCCGAAGAARATTTTGTTGGATTTGTGGATTTAACACCGAGATTTTGCCAAGTTTGGGACTGGAATCAACCCCTGAGCAGCTTTTAAAGGATTTTATCCCAAATTTTCCTGGATTTTGGCCTAAAACGAAGGAATTCTTGAAATTCTTGGATGTTTGGAGTTGCTAAAAGTGATAAAAACGTGGAAAATCCACCCCAAATATTCCCAATTTTGTGTTTGGAGCCTCCATTTCCTCCCAGCATTGGGATAAATTAATTAAATTGCCATCATTAATTATCCCAGAAGACTAAACTTTTCTCATTGGAAAAAAATTCCTTCATAAAAATCAAAAATCTCCATAAAATAATTTGGTTTTATTTCCTGATTTTTGTTGGATTTTGTGGATTTTATCCCAAGAAACAAAGACAAGGATTTATTCCCAAGAGTTTTTTTCCCTCCTGGAATATTTAATTTTAGGATTAACCATTAATTCCCACTTAAAGCTTGAATTATCCCAATTTTCCTTGGGAAAAAAAAGCAAAATAACGGGAATTGGAACAGCCAGGGACATAAAACCAAGGAATTTCATCCCAAAAAAAGACAAAAATCCATTGGAAAATAAAAATTTTTGGGAAAAGCAGCTCAGTTTTGTTGAAGATTTCTGGAAAAWTTCACCAAATTTTTGTTAAAATTAATTTCAAAAAGGGAACAAAAAGATCCAATTCTGCTGGAAAACCCCAAATTTGGGATTTTTTTGGGAATAGGGTGAGGAAAAGTGGGAATTTTCCTTTCCCTGCTGACAGATTTGCTCTTTTCTTTCCCCAGGATACGGCAC
>NW_026629795.1:0-1466 GCF_030028575.1 Malurus melanocephalus
CACATCCTGGACCCTACAGAGGCTGATAAGGGCAAATACACCCTGGAGCTGTTTGATGGGAACAGATCCCACAAACTGTCAACAGATCTGTCAGGGAGAGGTGAGTTAAACCAGGGGATGGGGCTGAGATGCTTTCTAAGAGTCCTTCAAATTCTGGGCAGGGATTGCTCTGTCAGGGTGAGCTGATCAAACCAGGGGATGGGCCTGAGCTGCTTTCCAGGAGTCCTTCAAATTCTGGGCAGGGATTGCTCTGTCAGGGTGAGGTGAGCTGATCAAATCATGGGATGTGCCTGAGCTGCTGGAAATTCTTCAAATTCTGGGCAGGAATTCCTCTGTCTGGGAGAGGTGAGCTGATTAAACCAGGGGATGGATCTGAGCTGCTTTCTCATAGTCCTTCAAATTCTGGGCAGGGATTCCTCTGTCAGGGTGAGCTGATTAAACCATGGGATGGGTCTGAGCTGCTTTCTAAGAGTCCTTCAAATGCTGGGCAGGGATTCCTCTGTCAGGGTGAGCTGATCAAACCATGAGATAGACCTGAGCTGCTTTCTAAGAGTCCTTCAAATCTGGGCAGGAATTCCTCTGTCAGGGTGAGGTGATCAAACCAGGGGATGGGTCTGAGCTGCTTTCAATCAAAACTGAGCTACTGGGGAATCCTTCAAATGCTGGGCAGGGATTTCCAAGAGTCCTTCAAATTTTGGGCGGGGATTCCTCTGTCAGGGCAAAGTGAGCTGATCAAACCATGGGATGGGCATGAGCTGCTTTCTAAGAGTCCTTCAAATTCTGGGCAGGGATTGCTCTGTCAGGGTGAGCTGATCAAAACATGGGATGGGCCTGAGCTGCTTTCCAGGAGTCTTTCAAATGCTGGACAGGGATTCCTCTGTCAGGGCAAAGTGAGCTGATAAACCATGGGGATGGCCTGAACTGCTGGGGAATCCTTCAAATTCTGGGCAGGGATTCCTCTGTCAGGGTGAGCTGATCAAACCAGGGGATGGGTCTGAGCTGCTTTCTAAGAGTCCTTCAAATTCTGGGCAGGGATTCCTCTGTCAGGGTGAGCTGATCAAACCATGGAATGGGTCTGAGCTGCTTTCAGTCAAAACTGAGCTACTGGGGAATCCTTCAAATCTGGGCAGGGATTCCTCTGTCAGAGCGAGGTGAGCTGATCAAACCATGGGATGGACTTGAGCTGCTTTTTAAGAGTCCTTTAAATAGTGGACAGGGATTCCTCTGTCAGGGTGAGCTGATCAAAACATGGGCCTGGTTTGACTGCTTTCAGTCAAAACTGAGCTGCTGGGGAGTCCTTCAAATGCTGGGCAGGGATTCCTCTGTCCTTTATTGCAGCTGGAGCTGTGGTTCCATGACAGCACGAATGGAGTTGGGGTGAGGACAGGGAAGGAGAAGCATCAGGAGAGGGGAAATGGGTAGGAAAAGGGATTGAAGGAGCCTTGGCACTGCTGGGGAAAGGATGA
>NW_026629796.1:0-1458 GCF_030028575.1 Malurus melanocephalus
CATCCCAGTTTCTCCCACTTTATCCCAGTTTATCCCCATTTTTTCCTGATTTTTCCCGACTTTTTTCCGTTTTTTTTCCCATTTTTTTCCCAGTCCATCCCAGTTTATCCCCATTTTTCCCAGTTTTTCCCGTTTTTCCCCAGTTTCCCCTCCCAGTTTGTCCCAGTTTACCCCAGTCCCTCCCAGTAAATCCCAGTTTATCCCGATTTTTCCCAGATTATTCCAGTCCCGTCCCAGTCCATCCCAGCTTTTCCCGTTTTTTTCTCAGTGCATCCCAATTTATCCCATTTTTTCTTGATTTTTCCCATTTTTTCCCCATTTTTTCCCAGTTTCTCCCAGTCCATCGCAGTTTGATCCCAGTCCCTCCCAGTCTATCCCGATTTTTCCCAGTTCATCCCAGTCCATCCTGATTTTTTCCCATTTTTTCCCCAGTTTATCCCAGTTTCCCCCGATTTTTCCCATTTTTTCCCCGCTTTATCCCGGTTTCCCTCCCAGTCCCTCCCAGTTTATGCTGATTTTTCCCGATTTTTCCCAGTTAATCCCAGTTTATCCCAGTTTTCCCCATTTTTTCCCCGTTTTTTTTTCCCATTTTTTTACCCGTTTTTCCTCGTTTTTTCCCATTTTTTCCCAGTTTATCCCAGTCCCTCTCAGTTTGATCCCAGTTCATCCCAATTTTTCCCTTTTTTCCCATTTTTTCCCCAGTTTATCCCAGTTTAACCCAGTCCCTCCCAGTCCATCGCAGTTAATCCCAATTTATCCCACTTTATCAAGTTTTTTTCTGGTTTTTCCCAGTTATTCCCGGTTATTCCCGGTTTCCCCTCCCAGTCCATCCCAGTTCCTCCCAGTTTATCCCGTTTTTTCCCATTTTTCCCGTTTTTTCCCTTTTTTTTTCCCGTTTTCTCCCAGTTTATCCCAGTTTAACCCAGTCAATCCCAGTCAATCCCAGTTTACCTCAATTTTTCCCGATTTTTCCCGTTTTTTTCCCAGTTTCTCCCAGTCCATCCCAGTTAATCCCATTTTTCCCCGATTTTTCCCAGTTTATCCCAGTTTAACCCAGTTTACCCCAGTACATCCCAATTTATCCCGATTTTTCCCCTTTTTTCCCAGTTATTCCCGGTTTTTCTCGATTTCCCCTCCCAGTTCATCCCAGTTTATCCCAGTCCGTCCCGTTTTTTTCCATTTTCCCCGTTTTTTCCCGTTTTTCCCGATTTTTCCCGATTTTCCCCGTTTTTCCCCTCCCCCCTCACCTCACGTCGTTCCCGCCCATCCGGGCTCTTTTCCCGCGCGCTCCCCGTGACGTCACTTCCGCCCTCCGCCGCTTTTCCCGCGCGCTCCTCCCGGAGCCGCTCCCGGTAGCGGCGGCCGGAAGTGACGTCACCTCCGCGCGCCGCTTTCCCCCCTCCCCTCCCATTGGCTGCGGCTCCGCGCAAAGCCCCGCCCCTTTCAATGACGTCACTC
>NW_026629797.1:0-1517 GCF_030028575.1 Malurus melanocephalus
ATGCCACTGAAAAGCTGTGATGTGGGGGAGTGACCTTCCAACTCTGCTGACAGCTGCTTCTGCAAATGACAGCTGTGAGGTGCTGGAGCACAAAGAGTTTGTGACACTGAAGGTGTAGGTGTTCCAGGAGATGGATGGCACAAAGACAGCATAGATGTTTCTTATCGGTCAGATTTCCTGGACATGGGAATTCAGTGACCAAAAAAAAAAGCTACTGGGGAGCTTTGCTCTGGAGAAATGACTCCAGGAGCTCTCCAGCTGTTCCTTTCACAAGGCCCAGATATATCCAGTAACTCCAGAGGAAAAACTGCTGCAATGATTTTGACCAGTGGAAACTATTGCACACTTACGATTCTGTCATCGTTGTCTCAATTGATCTGGAAAGGCACAGGCCTCTGCTGTGCTGTGTTGTGATTCACAAATGCTTTGCTGAAAGTTTAAAATGAGGACATTGTAACCAAGAAACCTGCAGCCAGTGAGAAAGCTGCGAGCAAGAAATCTGCATTGCTTGGAAGAGTGAGCTTACATTGCAGTAAAATAGAGAAGTGAGATTCCCTTGGAAATTCTTCTTAGGGACACAGGAACTGATCAGGTCTGGCAACACTAAGGACTCTTCCAAGAGCTATTCACGCTCATGAATAAGAAATCATCCAGGCTGGAAATGGGCATGGCTACGAGTGTACCTGCTCCTCAAACTGAGGTGTGAGAAGGAAATGGATGGACAGTGGAAACACGGACTTGTGACAGGGCATGAGTACTGGGGTAAGTTGTGGATGTATAGGGATGAGAACAGGAAAGCTCAGGCACAAAAGGAACAAAATGGCAAGGGATGTTAAGAATAACCAGAAAAGATTCTGCAAGTGCAGASGTCAGAGAAGATAGACCAAAGAGATTGTACCCACTAAGATGCAAGAAGGAAGAAATCGTGATGGCAGATATGGAGAATTGCTCAACGAGCTCTTCACTTCAGTATTCACTAGCTGGAAGCTTCCCAAACATCTGGAGTCCTTGAAACCTCAGGTGCAGTTGGGGGCAGTGAAGACCTTCTCATTCTAAATGAAGAGCAACTTCATCAGCACCTAATGATACCGAACAAGCACGAGTCTCTTGGGCCAGAAAGCACATCCCACTACCTGAGGAACTGGACAGTGTTGTTGCCAAGACACTCTCCACCCTATTTGAAATGTCATGGCAGCCAGAGAAAGTCCTCAGTGTCAGGGAAAAGGGAAACATCCCTGCTGTTTTCCAAAAGGGGAGAGCGGAAGACTCCAGGAGCTACAGACCACTGAATCTGAGCTCTGTCCCTGGGAAGAACAAGAAGCACATCCTCATACAGATAAGGTTAACACAGAGGAAAAACAAGGAGGTGGTCCAAGGAGGGCAGCACAAGAAAGAAGTGGTTCTGTTGGAGCAGATCTATGAAAGGCTGTGGAGATGCTTGAAGGGCTGGAGCACCATTTCTATAAAGACAGGTTTAGAGAGTTGTTAATGCTGGCCAAGGTGGTGGCAGTGGAGGA
>NW_026629798.1:0-1476 GCF_030028575.1 Malurus melanocephalus
AGCAATTTTCATATATGCCCCACATAGTTGACCAGCTGTAAGGATCTTTGCCAGCCAGGGAGTTCTATCCTAAGCTCCAGACAACTGCGACATTTGGCAGGGCCTGGTAGTGATTTACAAACTCAGAAATGCCACAGAGAGGAAACCATGGGTTCCCAGAGCTGTTGAAACATCACAAGAGGGCTGCTCAGGCCAGGATCCACMGGAGGAGCACTTGGGAAACATCAGGTTGAACAAGTTCAGTAACAGGACTTGTGAAGGTCAAGAGGGGCTGAAGTCAGRTTCTGCTGAAAATATGAAACACAAAGGATCTGAGGCAGATAGTAGGAATGGTACAAAATCATGGATCTGTCACAGAGAACACATGATCTGGGGTCTRGAAACCAGCTGTGGGGACGGTCAAGGCACTCGGTTTCCTTCAGTCTGCGGAACAACCCTGCAGCCAAGGGCCCACAGGTCACACTGCACGCCTTGACCACTCTTCAGCGTCCTGTTTCATCTTTGCATAGGTGGCAGGGCAGAACTGGGAATAGAGCTGAGCCAGCAGAGCCTGAGAGGAGACCTCTAACTTGGTCTTACGGCTCAATTTGTTCCATATGTGCACTGCATAGCTGTTCTTAAGGAGCTTGTGAAGGTCCAAGGCACTGATGGACTCAAACAACTTCCTCCAGTGCTGCCAGGGAATAGGGTAAACAGCTTCTGGGGCAAGAGCACGCACACCTTTACAGCTCATGCTTGTGATAGTCTTGAGGGAGCACCACTTCTTGAAGACACGAGTTACGAGCCCTGGGCCCTGGTGGCCCCAGGCCCGGCCATTGTAGTTCTGTACAAAGTCCTGCATGCAAAGCTCCATGAATTCGTGCTTGGGCTTAAAGGACAGAAAGGCTTGATTCAGTTCATCGTGGCACTGAATCCCAATAGCATTGGTGAGGTTTTCCAAGTTCTTAAGCACAATGAAGTCTGTATCCAGGTAGATGCCACCAAATTTCCACATGAGGACATACCTGCAGGCATTAGACAGGACATTTAAAAAATAAGGCTCCTGGCGCCGCTCAGGGTTCAAGTACCATTGTGCCAGAGGCGTTCCAGAAAAGAGCTCAGTCGGGTCGAGGGGCCGGATCTCCACATTGGGGAAGCATTTCAGCAAGGAAAAAGCCCAGTGCTCAGGTAAGGAGGTATTTGCACTGGCCAAACCTTTCATGAGCACCACAACTCTTGACCCTGGGTGTGTCCTGGCCGCTGACTCCACAGAGCATGAGAACACATAACTAATGTTAGTTTGCTCTGAGGTGTCCACAAAAAACACATTCCCTGGGGAAGGAGAGGGCCCACCAACAATGACATTGGAAGAAGGCACAGAGCGAGCACACTGGCTTTCAGCAGACAAGCTGTCTGAACTCTTTGTGTTCTCCCAGATCCTCCAGTAAAATCTGTGGTAGGTGAAGGACACAAATATGAAGAGGAGGAGAAATGGAG
>NW_026629799.1:0-1517 GCF_030028575.1 Malurus melanocephalus
GAATCTTGCGCCGACGTCTTCTCCAAGCGGCACTGGTTTCTTTTTCTGGAGTTTCTTTGTCAGAGTCTGGTGTGTCATCTTTCGCCTGCTCAGGAGCTGTTGCTGACGGTCGGAGGTAGGGCTTTACATATTTTCCTGGTATCCACTTTGGTCCTGAAGGTGTGGAAACACAAGCATATCCCCTCCCCCATACAATTAGTGAAAAAGGGCCTGATATTTGATGGCTTTCTGGATCTTTGATTAACACTGGTGGTTGTTCTTTCAATTTGGCTTGGGTCGAATTGGTAAAATGCCGGAACACAGGGGGGTCAGGCTCTTCAAACGAATTGTTTAAGAAATTTATTGTAAAAAGGGCTTTGCAGAGTCTCATRATAGGAGAATTGAGTTCTGACCCTCCCCGCTGTTGGTCCAGGACCCTCTTAATTGTCTGGTGGGTCCTCTCAACTATGGATTGTCCTGTGGGGGAATGGGGGATACCTGTAATGTGTTTGATGCCCCATGAGCTAAAAAACTCTTGAAGTTTGTTAGAGATGTATGCTGGACCGTTGTCAGTTTTTATCTCAGCAGGAACGCCCAGGGTAGCAAAAGCAAGGAGAAAGTGCTGTATAACATGTCTTGCTTTTTCTCCTGCATGGGCAGATGCAAAAACAGCTCCAGAAAATGTGTCTACAGAAACATGCACATATTTCAATCTGCCAAACTGGGGGACATGGGTTACATCTGTTTGCCAGACTTCACAGCTGCCTAGACCCCGGGGGTTAACTCCAGACCCTAATGATGGTACTTGGTAGCTCTGACAGCTAGGACAGGTTGCTACAATTGCCCTTGCCTGGTTCCGAGGTAGTTTGAACATTCTCATCAGTGCTGGTACATTCTGATGGTAAAATTGGTGGCTCAGCTTTGCCTGGGCAAAGGTGTCTGGAATGTTAGGAGCTTTCACTGGCATAGCCAGAGCATCTGCCCTCCGATTCCCTTCAGCAACTGGTCCAGGGAGATCAGTGTGTGACCTCACATGCATCACATGGAACGGCTGCTTTCTGTGGGAAAGCAGAAAAACAAGTTTTGACAGCAGTTTATACAATTTAGGATTTGACACTTCCTTTAGCCAGGCATGTTCTGCTCTGGCGACTATCCCAGCTACATAAGCTGAATCTGTTACCAGATTAATAGGTTCTTCGAACATCTCAAAAGCTCTAACAGCAGCTGCAAGCTCBGCAATCTGCGGTGAGCCTTCGATTATTTGGATATCGTGCTCCCACACTTGCGTTTCGGGATGTTTCCAAGTCACGACTGACTTATGGGATTTCCCGGAGCCATCTGTAAAAACAGTTAGAGCCTTGAGAGGGGTTCGACTTTGAAGTTCTTTTGGGGCCAAATGAAAAGCCGAATTGAATAATTTATGTTTTGGATGATGATTTGAAATCTTGCCTGGATAACTATCCAGAGCAACTTGAAGGTGTTCATTTGTTTGGAGTAAGTTTGCTAAGGAATCATTTTCCAATGATGGATAGATGCAG
>NW_026629800.1:0-1476 GCF_030028575.1 Malurus melanocephalus
GGATTTGGGATGATGCCGAAGCCGCCTCCGAGGGCTCCGCCGCACTCCCGGCCCCGCTGAGTCACCCAGCGCGGGGTCGGGGCCCTGCTGTGACACGTTGGGATTGCTGTGACAGCCCCGGGCCACTCGGGCCCGGCACCGGGACCGGCTCGGCGGTGACGGAGGTGTGTGGGCAGCTCCCGCCTTGCACAATCCCGCCGGGATTGCTGCTGGAAAAGGAGCCGGGATGAGTGAGCCGCGGTGATTTATCCCGGATTTTSCTGGGATGGGTCCTGGGAGCGGGGGCGGCTCTGGACTGGTCAGACTGGGGGGTGTGGGCACTGAGCACCCCCAGTCCGTGGGATGTCCCTTTTCTGGGGGTTCTCCCAGTTTTTAGGGATTCAGGAGGCTCCGAGAGCCCCTCTGCTCAAACCCCTCCTGTTTGAAGGGGATTTTCGGGGATTGGGGCACCAAGCGGGAAAAACAAACCCAGGACACCCTCGGGAGCTGTGGCTGGGGACCCAGGGGGGACAAAGGGGACAAGGGGGACAAGGGGGACATCAACCTGCAGGACCCGGGTGATGTCACCGCGCACAAACCATCGGGGTGCAGCGACAAARGGAACAAAACAACGCGGGTGAGAGGGAAGGCGGCGGTGTCGGGGACTTTGATGTCACTCTCACGGCCTGGATGTCGCTGTCATCACCCGCACGTCGCTGTCACCGCCTGCGTGGCCCCGGACAGGATGTGCCGCATCAGCCTTTGCCCCGGGGCCACGTTTGAAACGCCGGAGCCCGGGCTGGGCGAGCCCGCGGTGCCTCAGATCCCGGAGATTGCGGCTCCGGCACCCGCAGCGACGCCCTGTCCTGCGGGGATCGCTTTGACGGCTGGGACGGGCTGCTGGCACGGGGACAGGGACAGGGACAGGGACAGGGACAGAGACAGGGACAGGGACAGGGACAGGGACAGGGACAGAGACAGGGACAGGGACACGGACAGGGACAGGGATGGCACAGGGACAGGACAGGGACAGCCTGCTGAGACAGGGCTGCTGGCACGGGGACAGGGACAGGGACAGGGACAGGGACAGGGACACCCTGACGGGACAGGGACAGCCGGCTGGGACGATGCCACCAACTCCCCAGTTCCCCAGTTTCCCCAGTTTGCCCAGCTCCCCACTTTTTCCAGTTTTCCCAGTTTGTTTCCCCGGTTTCTCCACTTTTCCCGGTTTCCCCAGTTTCCCAGTTTGTTTTCCCGGTTTCCCCCACTTTCCCAGTTACGCCAGTTTTCCCAGTTTTCCCAGTTTGTTTCCCCATTTTCCCATTTTCCCAGTTTCCCCAGTTTCCCCAGTTTTCCCAGTTTTCCCAGTTTGTTTCCCCAGTTCCCCGGCAGGACGAAGGATGGCCGGGATGCAAAGGAGGGTGTCAGGAATGCGGCAGCTCCTGCCGGGGTGAATCACCCTGGGGACACCCTGGGGACACCCTGGGGACACCCCGG
>NW_026629801.1:0-1465 GCF_030028575.1 Malurus melanocephalus
TCCCCATCCCCTGATCGGCTGCAGGAGGGAATTTTGCCATTCCCTGACATTTTCCCCATTCTTTCCAGGCCATGTTTGACTGGCTGGACAACGCCGTGATCAAGCTGTGCAACATGTCCCCGGTGGGCACGGACCTGAGCACGGTGAAGGAGCAGATGAACGAGATGAAGGTAGCARGGAGGGCTGGGGGTGGCTCTGTGGGGTTATTCCACCTCTCTCAGCTCCCAGGATTCACCCATTTCTGGTTTTTGTMCCTCTCACCTCGGCAGGAGTTTAAAATGGAGGTTTACCAGCAGCAGATTGAGATGGAAAAGCTGAATCACCAAGGGGAGCTGATGCTGAAAAAGGCCATGGATGAGACGGACAGAGACATCATCAAGGAGCCACTGACGGAGCTCAAACACCTCTGGGAGAACCTGGGAGAGAAGATCGCCCACAGACAGGTACAGGGAGCACCTGGGGGTGGAAAAACCCTACAGATAGGGATAGTGAGCACCTGGGGGTGCAAAAAATCACACAGACAGGGCCACTGAGCACCTGGGGGTGAGAAAACCCTACAAATAGGGATAGTGAGCACCTGGGGGTGCAAAAAATCACACAGACAGGGCCACTGAGCACCTGGGGGTGAAAAAATCCTGTAGATAGGGACAGTGAGTCACCTGGGGGTGAAAAAAACCCCACAGATAGGGACAGTGAGCACCTGGGGGTAAAAAAATCCTACAGATAGAGCCAGTGAGCACCTGGGGGTGAGAAAATGAGAAAATTGCTCCAGACAGGAGCAGAGAGCACATGGGTATGAGAAAATTGCCCCCAGACAAGTGCAGTGAGCATCTGGGATTCTCGCTGCAGTGCTCCCAGCCCTTTCCAAGTTGCCTTTTTCCCTCCCTGCCCTTGCCCAGCACAAGCTGGAAGCCGCCCTGCTGGCCCTGGGCCAGTTCCAGCACGCCTTGGCCGAGCTGATGGCCTGGCTGACCCACACCGAGGAGCTGCTGGATGCCCAAAAACCCATCAACGGCGACCCCAAAGTCATCGAGGTGGAGCTGGCCAAGCACCACGTGAGTGTTTCTCCCGCTCCAGGTTCATCTCCAGCCCATCCCAGGGTGGGATTGAATCCTTGAGGAAAGGATTGAGATTAGAGATGCTCAGGAGAGGTTCTCAATGCTTTTCCCCCTCATCCAGGTGCTGAAGAAYGACGTCCTGGCCCACCAGGCCACAGTGGAGACGGTGAACAAAGCTGGGAATGAGCTGCTGGAATCGAGTGCTGGAGATGATGCCAGCAGCCTGCGGAGCCGCCTGGAGAAGCTCAACAAYTGCTGGGAGGCTGTGCTCCAAAAAACAGAGGAGAGGGAGCAGCAGCTGCAGTCCACGCTGCAGCAGGTGGGGGACAGCCCCGTGGGGTTTGGGGGATGTTTTATCCTTGGGGTTGGGGGGGAAAGAGGTGGGGAGACATTGGGGTGGTTTTTAT
>NW_026629802.1:0-1509 GCF_030028575.1 Malurus melanocephalus
GGTGACAATGGGTGACAATGGGTGACAATCCCGCTGTCCTGGTGTCCTTTAGGGATGACAATCCCAATGTCCCTGGGGTCCCGGTGTCATTTTTGGGGTGACAATCCTGATGTCCTTTACGGGTGACAATCCCATTGTCCCAATGTCCTTTAGGGGGTGACAATCCCATGTCCCATTGTCCCTGATGTCCTTTAAGGGGTGACAATCCCGATATCCCGATGTCCTTTAAGGGGTGACAATCCCACTGTCACTGATGTCCTGGTGTCCTTTTGGGGGTAACAATTTTGATGTCCTTTAAAGGGTGACAATCCCGCTGTCCCGATGTCCTTTAAGGGGTGACAATCCCGATGTCCTTCAGGGGGTGACAATCCCAATGTCGCTGATGTCCTGATGTCCTTTAGGGGTGACAATCCCAATGTCCTGATGTCCTTTAAGAGGTGACAATTTTGATGTCCTTTTGGGGGTGACAATCTCGATGTCCCTGGGGTCCTGATGTCCTTTTGGGGGTGACAATCCCGATGTCCCTGATGTCCTGGTGTCCTTTTTGGGGTGACAATCCCAATGTCCCCAATGTCCTTTAAGGGGTGACAATCCTAATGTCCTTTAAGGGGTGACAATCCCGATGTCCTTTCAGGGGTGACAATCCCGTTGTCCCTGATGTCCCGGTGTCCTTTTGGGGTGACAATCCCAATGTCCTGATGTCCTTTAAGAGGTGACAATTTTGATGTCCTTCAGGGTGTGACAATCCCAATGTCCCTTGGTGTCTTGATGTCCTTTTGGGGGTGACAATCTCGATGTCCTTCAGGGGATGACAATCCTGATGTCCTTTAAGGGGTGACAATTTTGAAGTCCTTTAGGGGTGACAATCCCGATATCCCGATGTCCTTCAGGGGGTGACAATCCCAATGTCGCTGATGTCCTGATGTCCTTTAGGGGTGACAATCCTGATGTCCCATAGTCCTGATGTCCCATAGTCCTTCAGGGGGTGACAATTCCAATGCCGCTGATGTCCTGATGTCCTTTAGGGGTGACAATTTTGAAGTCCTTTAGGGGTGACAATCCCGATATCCCAATGTCCTTCAGGGGGTGACAATCCCAATGTCCTGGTGTCCTTTTGGGGGTGACAATTTTGATGTCCTTTAGGGGTGACAATCCCGATATCCTGATGTCCTTTCAGGGGTGACAATCCTGATGTCCTTTCGGAGGTGACAATCCCAATGTCACTGTGTCCTTTAACAGGTGACAATCCCCTGTCCCCATGTCCCCTTTAGAACTTGCGGAACGCTCCCACGGTGACATCGAACAGCCGCGGGTGGCTGAAATGTCCCCCTTTGTCCAGCAGGAAATGGAAGGGGTGACCTTTGACCTTGATGGGSACGGCTGTTGTCACCTGGGCCCGGTGCGCCCGGCCGGAAATGTCACCCAGGGGAATTGTCACCGTGCGGCCACCGCCCAGGCCCAGGGGACCGTGGGTGACAATGGTGACAGCGGTGCCACCGCGCAGCAGCG
>NW_026629803.1:0-1416 GCF_030028575.1 Malurus melanocephalus
GTCACTGTGTCCCCCCAATGTCCCCAATGTCCCCAGGCTCGGTGATGGTCACCGTGTCCCCGATGTCCCCGATGTCCCCAGGCTCGGTGGTGGCCACCTACCGGAAGCTGCACCTGTTTGACGCGGAGCTGCCCGGGGGGCTGAGCCTGCGCGAGAGCTCCTTCACCAACCCCGGCCCGGGACTGACCCCGCCCGTGGACACCCCGGTGGGCAAGGTATGGCCCCAATGTCCCCTGAGTGTCCCCAAGTGTCCCCGAGTGTCCCCTCCCCTCACTGACCCTGCCCGTGGACACCCCGGTGGGCAAGGTACGGCCACACTGTCCCCTGAGTGTCCCCAAGTGTCCCCTCCCCTCACTGACCCCGCCCGTGGACACCCCGGTGGGCAAGGTACAGCCCCAATGTCCCCTGAGTGTCCCCAAGTGTCCCCTCCCCTCACTGACCGTGCCCGTGGACACCCCGGTGGGCAAGGTATGGCCCCAATGTCCCCTGAGTGTCCCCAAGTGTCCCCAAGTGTCCCCTCCCCTCACTGACCGCGCCCGTGGACACCCCGGTGGGCAAGGTACGGCCCCAATGTCCCCTGAGTGTCCCCAAATGTCCCCGAGTGTCCCCTGCCCTCACTGACCGCGCCCGTGGACACCCCGGTGGGCAAGGTATGGCCACACTGTCCCCAAGTGTCCCCAAGTGTCCCCTCCCCTCACTGACCGCGCCCGTGGACACCCCGGTGGGCAAGGTATGGCCACACTGTCCCCAACTGTCCCCAAATGTCCCCTCCCCTCACTGACCCTGCCCGTGGACACCCCGGTGGGCAAGGTATGGCCACACTGTCCCCAAGTGTCCCCTGCTGTCCCTGAGTGTCCCCTCCCCTCACTGACCCCGCCCGTGGACACCCCGGTGGGCAAGGTATGGCCCCAATGTCCCCTGAGTGTCCCCAAGTGTCCCCTCCCCTCACTGACCCTGCCCGTGGACACCCCGGTGGGCAAGGTATGGCCACAATGTCCCCAAGTGTCCCCAAGTGTCCCCTGAGTGTCCCCTGCCCTCACTGACCGCGCCCGTGGACACCCCGGTGGGCAAGGTACGGCCCCAATGTCCCCTGAGTGTCCCCAAGTGTCCCTGAGTGTCCCCATGTGTCCCCAGCTGGGGCTGGCCGTGTGCTATGACCTGCGTTTCCCGGAGCTGTCCTGTGTGTCCCCATGTCCCCAGCTGTCCCTTGTCCCCAGGTGGGGCTGGCCGTGTGCTATGACCTGCGTGTCCCGGGGTGTCCCCATGTCCCCTGACTGTCCCCATGTGTCCCCATGTGTCCCCAGCTGGGGCTGGCCGTGTGCTATGACCTGCGTTTCCCGGAGCTGGCCCAGGCTCTGCGCGGGGCCGGGGCTCAGGTGCTGACCTTCCCCTCGGCCTTCACCGTCCCCACCGGGG
>NW_026629804.1:0-1516 GCF_030028575.1 Malurus melanocephalus
GGGGATGGCAGCAGAGCCCCACGTTGGGTAAGAACTCACTCGCTGCAAAGGCAGCTGAGAAAACGTGACTGCACTGAGTGTAGAGCTGCAAGCAGGAGCCACCCGCTGAGGAGAAATTATTCACAATGATAGAAACAGAAAATGTTGCAAAACGGATGGGAGGATACTCTGGGAGTCTGATAAAATTCTCTAAATCAGCACAGTCCAGGTAGATCTTCAGTAGAAATAGAATTTGGTAAAAATTAAAACACCTTCCATGAAAGATAAATGACACTCTGTCATTCAGTAACTTGGTGAGGAAGTGGAAGATGTCCTTATTCCTGAGAATTTGTGCCCTTCAGCACCTCCCTCCCTCACATTAAATAAAAGATTATGTACTACCACTTACGGCCCTAAATGAAAACAGCCCTACCCTTGTGACAGCGTTTGCAAACTGTTCCCTCCTCCTGTCCCCACATCTCACAAACTGAACCGTCCCCTTCCTGTCCAAACTGTGCCAGAGCTGAGGGAGGCTTTCAGCAACTCAGGAGGCTGCAATCCCACCACAGGCAGGGAGGTTTTGCAAAGCTTCCTCAGCATCAGTAGGCTATGGATTTTCCAGTCTCCCTCTGGAATATTGTCCTGCTCATGAATGATCTTGGACAACACTGAGCCTCCAGCTCACAGAAGTTTTACTATAAAGTGTGTTTTCTTCACAGTTTGGAGAGCGAAAAATGAAATTTCAAAGTTTTAGAGTGAATTGTGTGTTCTGGTGCAGCTCCATTTCCTCCCTCATTTGCTGTGGAAAGCAGAGTCAAAGCTTAAATTTGCCAACAGAAGCGAATCCACAAAGACTCACACAGAGACCTGAAATCCCATGCCTCAAAATCACCTCTGACAGTCAAGAGCCTCCTATCACAGTTTCTTCCCCACGAATGCAGTGCAGGTATCTTCTTGGAATACCCACTCTCTTTATTTTCAAAGCTAAGTTACACACTTGCACACAATAACCACTGTAATGGGGGAATACAGGTCTTCGGCACTGTCTGTTAAAGCTAAAGGAATTCACCATTTGTTGCAGTTGAACATTTTCACAACACCTCTGCTTCTCTGGGAACTCAACAAAAATATTTAATCAATGCACCCTGCAAGTACTTTTGCTGAGTGAATCCTATTTCCATGTTTCTTTCAAAAATTGTTAAAGAAACACAAACTGCCAACTGAAACTCTTTTCCTTCCTTCCAAATCAGTTCACTATTCCAGCGCAAGCCTCAGGCACATCCTCAATTCCCACTCTCCCAGCATCTCGGAGCTGCCTTGGCAGTGCTTGCTGAGCGCCAGAGAGCACAAAGCAAGCTGGCCTGGCATCCTTAATATTTCTGCAAAACACTCTGAATTCCACACCTTTGCTTTGGCTGAGTGCACAACTCCAGGACTGCAGGCACTTTCTCCCAGAGCTGTGTGAAGCACTGGCTCCTGCAGATGTGACCTGACAAGCTGTCAGCGCCTCACGCTGGCCTGGCTTCCCCTGGCACAA
>NW_026629805.1:0-1444 GCF_030028575.1 Malurus melanocephalus
GGACTTCTGATTATTGTGTCTTGCAATCCCTTGGTTTAAAATTCCTTCGACGTTCAAAGGAATTTCTGGCTCAACTTGTCCCATCAAATCATAATAATCCTTTTAAGGACTGAGGAGTAGCACCATCTGGCTACTGACACTAAGAGAAGTATCTTTTCCTTAACAAAGTTTCTATCCAGTATAAGCTCTCCAAAAAGGGCCAGATGGTTGAACCTACATTATATTCCACCCCGTGTCCTCCTAAAGCCAGGGTCCAGTTATAATGGCTGCAAAAAGTTCACTGTTAACATTCAGTATGTTTTCCAGCCACACATTCTGGTTTTCAGAAATCTACACAGCATCACTAGTAGATCTCTCCTGCCTGATGTACTCCATCCACCCTTCAGAATGGAAACAGCTGGTTCTTTAGGACCACTGATAAATTTTCCAGCATTCAATGCAAGTATTAAGTCTAAGAATGGTAGATTTAGATTAGAAAGGATGTATATTTCAAGAGGAGTAAGTAGTGAAGCATTGTCATAGGTTGCCCAGGGAGCTGGCAGGTGCCCCATCCCGGGAAACATTCAAGGTCAGGCTGGATGGGGCTCTCTCTGAGCAACCTGATCTGCTTGAGTATCTGCCAGTTCATTGAAGGGAGCTAGACTCGATGASCTTTAAAAGTTCTGTTCCAACTCAACAATTCTATGATTCATTGTTTTATATGACTATGATTTTAAACATAAGTTCTGTAGCATCAAATAACAAAGCAAAGAGTCTTGAATTCTAGCAGGACTTTGGGTGAATGGGTGTCAGGGAGAATCAGAGAAAAGCCTTGTAACGGGCTGGAAAGGCCAAAGGAAGAAGTGAATTCCAGAGCCCAGAGCATGAGAAGGAAGTGATGTCTCCTTACATAGTCATGAATCCTAACCCTGCCTAAGGATTTCTTGCTTATCAGAACAAACTTATAAACTCCTCCTTGTAGAAAAACACTGCTTGGGAAGGGTTTTTGAGACAAAAATATAATTAAAAAACAGCATTTCCTTCCTCTTCACCTTTTCTAATATGTCTGGACTTTTATTGATTTGGGTCCTTTTTGTCGGGCCAATAGGTAGCAACGTTGCAATCCAGAGCCTAAAAACAGCTGTTCCTCTCATCTCAGCTTGTTCATGTATCATTTAAATTTTCATCATCAAGATTTCTTAAGACTGCATGAGACAACAGAATGGCACAGCTAAGGTGTGGTCCTGTATGACAGTGGCCCATTGTGATGCAGTGCCCATCATAAAGAGAGGCCAYTGTGACACGGGACCCCGTCGTGAGGGCRGTTAAGGAGCAGAGAGCTCTGGGATGCCCAGTCCTAGGAGAGCACCTCTCTCAGGAGGCAGCAGCTTTCCAGGGCAACACCGACCGGTCTGCGGCAGACGACGCCAAAGACAGCAGCCATGGAGGAGGAGTGGCCGGCAGC
>NW_026629806.1:0-1501 GCF_030028575.1 Malurus melanocephalus
AAGCATGTTTGTCTTTTCTTAATATTAATTCTGTTCATAAATCACAGTAAATGTATGAAAACTAATCTAAATTCTACCATTTATTTCTTTTGGCAGCATTCAAATAATCAATGGTCACTAGTTTGTCTTGAAAACATATGTAAACAGCATACAGTTAATCCTGCAAGTAATTCAGATGCACTTTCCAGGGGAAACTTTACGTACACTGTACCTTTTTTCCTTACTTTTTTTTTCTTTAAAAGCAAGATCACAAAATCAGTGAAATCCAAACAAAATCCTACATTRTCTCTCTTTCCAGTGTTCCCAGAGGACCATGCCAAAGTTGGTGAGGCACTATGCTGTGATTCCATAACATGGCAAACCCAGCTGCAAAATGATCATAACAGATCTAATATGTTGCAGCTTCCTGTTACAAAATGAGGAACAAATATTTGAGCCCAATTCAAGTTCACTTTAAACATCACAGAATGYTTTGGTAAACTCTGAGCTACAGTAGGTATGCTGTATGAGTCATATTAGAGTCATACTGGGTCAGATAGTGTCTGCTTTCCTGGAGTTACCCTTAAACTGAAGTGGTGTAACTACATATGTTCTTTAATGTGACAGAAAATGTGATCACTTGTTCCTGCCTGGTCTGGATTGAATGTTCACTACCTAGCGAGCCTGCAGTGCACAAGGATGTGGTGGACAAGKGTTGAAGCCCATTTTCTGTTGCAAAAGTAAAGAGCAACTACTGAAAAAGCAACTGAAATTTGAGGAGATAGAGACAAAAGCTGAATGRAATACAGAGAAACAAGGACACACTAGAAAGAATGAGATATAAAACCATATGGAAGAACAAGAGCAATCACAGGATGTTTAATGACACACAAATAAAAACCCCCAAAAATGTGAAATTCAAAAAGCTTCAATAGGAAGAACAAGAACGCAAAAACTAAGGAGGCTTGTTGACCAGTCAATGACAGCAGGCATTCCTCTTCAGAGTATGAGAAGAGCTGGAGAGACACTATACAACCATTCAGCCAGAGATCACAAAGCAAGCACGAATGGATGTTGACTAAAACCAGCTGTACATAAACTTGAGCATCAGTTTCAATGAGGAAGTGGATGCAGTAGTGCTGTGGTCTTGTTCTGTGAAGTCCATCAAACTTCCTTAAATAAGGTAGCTATGGCCTGAAAGACTTGAAGTGCAGAAATTTGCATGTCTCCTCTCTCCCAGTTGAAGCACTAAWGTGAAAATTGCTTTCATTATGCTGTAACAAAGTCATTCATAAATGGTTGGTCCTTTCCTCTTAGTGTGAAGCTCCAACCAAGACTGCTGATGTGGTGTTAGAATAAAAGTAGAAAGGACAAGGGACAGTTTGAGCAGCTAAATTTTAATGAGAGTTGCAGGCATCTCTAAGATACCTCCTTACAGTTGTCCTGAGGATTTCTTTTCCCCTTCTTTATCAGAAGACAGAGAACCAGGATTTTGTTTCTGATTACAGTCCATTTTTAATGC
>NW_026629807.1:0-1514 GCF_030028575.1 Malurus melanocephalus
CATCCATCCATCCATCCATCCATCCATCCATCCATCCATCCATCCATCCATCCATCCATCCATCCATCCATCCATCCATCCATCCATCCATCCACGGCAGAGCTGAGCCGCTTTGCCCGGCTTTGCCAGCACGTCTGGCTGTCCCTGCTGCCTGTGACAGCCACCGAGGGTTTGTCCTGCTCAGCACCGAGGGTTTGTCCCCGTCGGGAACTGAGAGTTTGTCCTGCTCAGGTCCAAGGTTTTGTCCTGCTCAGGAGCTGAGGGTTTGTTCTGCTCGGGAGCTGAGGGTTTGTCCTGTTGAACCACCAAGGGTTTGTTCTGCTCAGCACTGACAGTTTGTCCCCGTCAGGAACTGAGTTTGTCCTGCCCAGGTCCAAGGGTTTGTTCTGCTCAGGAACGGAGGGTTTGTCCCCTTCCTGCAGCTCCCATGGTGGCAATGCTGAGAGACCCTCCCCTTAAAAACCGGCCCCTTGCTGCCAGATACAGCACACACAGGAATTACACACACAGGAGTTACACACACATGGGAATTTACACACATGGGAGAAACACACACACGGGAATTGCACACACCCGGGAATTACACACACACACACGGGAATTACACACACAGAGGAGTTACACACACATGGGAATTACACACATGGGAGTTACACAGACACGGGAGTTGCACAGACATGAGAATTATACACATGGGAGTTACACACACACGGGGATTACACACACACACACAGTGATAACACACACTAGGAATAACACACTCACACAGGAATTGCACACACACAGTGATAACATGCACATGGCAATTACACGCACATGGGAATAACACATGCATGGGAATGACACACATGGGGATAACACACACACAAGAATAATACACATGGGAATTACATACACACAGGAATTGCACACACATGGGAATAACAACAAGAATAAGGCACACATGGGAATTACACACATGGGAATTACACATACGCACATAAGAATAATGCATGTGGGAATAACACACGCATGGGAATTACACATGGGAATACATACGGGGGGATAACACACACACAGGAATTATGGATTTGTGCTTTGCATGTGCTGGAAACCATCATCCCCCAAATCCTGTGTGTCTGAGGAAGAGTAAAGAGAAACGTACCCTTTTAGGCACATTCTGCCAACACATTCAGGAGAGATGCCACTTTGGGTGAGTTAACCCAAAATCTGATATTTCCAAGGATGGGAGGCACAAGAGGGTGTTTGCTGTCCCCGTGGGTGACGCTGTGACTCAGAGTGTCCTTCTCCTCGGCATTGCAGGTCAGCCTCAACGATTCCCACAATCAGATGGTCGTTCACTGGGCAGGAGAGAAGAGCAACGTGATTGTGGCTTTGGCCAGGGACAGCCTGTCCTTGCTGGGTCCCAAAAACAGCGATGTAAGTAACCAGGGGCACCTTCTGGGCCAGGCAAGGTGATGGCGCCTGCTGACCTACAGCTCTTGTGTCCTAAGAAACCAAAAAAAGGCTCATGA
>NW_026629808.1:0-1514 GCF_030028575.1 Malurus melanocephalus
ATTTTCCCGGGAATTCCATGTCCAATTTTCCCAGGAATTCTGGATCCAAATAAGGAACCATCGATTTTCCCAGGAATTCCACGTCCGATTTTCCCGGGAATTTTGGCTCCAACTCCGTAACCATCGATTTTCCCGGGAATTCCGGCTCCAATTTTCCCAGAAATTCCAGCTCCGATTTTCCCGGGAATTCCGCCATCGATTTTCCCAGGAATTCTAGGATTGATTTTCCCGGGAATTCCAGCTCCAATTTTCCCAGGAATTCTGCATCCAGTTTTCCCGGGAATTCCGCCACTGATTTTCCTGGGAATTCTGGGTCCAATTTTCCAGGGAATTCCAATTCCGATTTTTCCGGGAATTCCATGATTGATTTTCCCGGGAATTCCGCCATCAATTTTCCCAGGAATTCCACGTCCAATTTTCCCAGGAATTTTGGCTCCAACTCCGTAACCATCGATTTTCCCGGGAATTCCGGCTCCAATTTTCCCAGAAATTCCTGCTCCGATTTTCCCGGGAATTCCGGCTCCAATTTTCCCAGAAATTCCTGCTCCGATTTTCCCGGGAATTCCAGCTCCAATTTTCTCAGAAATTCCGACATCGATTTTCCCGGGAATTCTGCGATTGATTTTCCCAGGAACTCCGGCTCCAATTTTCCCGGGAATTCTATGGTTGATTTTCCCAAGAATTCCAGCTCTGATTTTTCTGGGAATTCCGGCTCCGATTTTCCCGGGAATTCCACATCCGATTTTCCTGGCAATTTCAGCTCCGATTTTCCTGGAAATTCCGGCTTAGATTCTGGAACCATTGATTTTCCCGGGAATTCCGCATCCAATTTTTCCAGGAATTCCACGATCGATTTTCCCGGGAATTCTGACATCAATTTTCCCGGGAATTCCACGTCCAATTTTCCCAGGAACTCCAGCTCCAATTTTCGCGGGAATTCCGCCATTGATTTTCCCGGGAATTCTGCGTCCAATTTTCCAGGGAACTCCGGCTCCGATTTTCCCGGGAATTCCGTGACTGATTTTCCTGGGAATTCCGGCTCAGATTCTGGAACCATCGATTTTCCCGGGAATTCTACGATAGATTTTCTCGGGAATTCCGCCATTGATTTTCCCGGGAATTCCGTGACTGATTTTCCCGGGAATTCTGCCACCAGTTTTCCCGGGAATTCTACGATAGATTTTCCTGGGAATTCTGCCATTGATTTTCCCGGGAATTCCGCATCCAATTTTCCTGGGAATTCTGCCATTGATTTTCCCGGGAATTCTGCGTCCAATTTTCCCGGGAATTCCAGCTCCGATTTTCCCGGGAATTCTACGGTTGATTTTCCTGGGAATTCCGTGTCCAATTTTTCCAGGAATTCCACGATTGATTTTCCTGGGAATTCTGGGATCGATTTTCCCGGGAATTCTACGATTGATTTTCCCGGGAATTCCGTGTTGGATTTTCCCGGGAATTCCGCGTTCCCGCCGTTCCCGGGGAGGCTGCGGACGCGGAGCATGATGGAGTCCAAC
>NW_026629809.1:0-1461 GCF_030028575.1 Malurus melanocephalus
CAGGTGTGTCCCAGGTGTGCTCAGGTGTGTCTCAGGTGTGCTCAGGTGTGCTCAGGTGTGCTCAGGTGAGGGTCTGGGGGACAACAACTGCCACCACGGCGAGGACGCGGGGGTGCTGTGCGCAGGTGAGTGTGGACAGGTGAGTGTGGACAGGTGAGAATGGACAGGTGAGACAGGTGAGCATGGACAGGTGAGAATGGACAGGTGAGACAGGTGTGCTCAGGTGTCACAACTGCCACCACGGTGAGGATGCGGGGGTGCTGTGTGCAGGTGAGTGACACAGGTGAGACAGGTGAGACAGGTGAGACAGGTGAGACAGGTGAGACAGGGACAGGTGAGACGAGTGAGACAGGTGAGTGTGGACAGGTGAGACATGGACAGGTGTGACAGGTGTGCTCAGGTGTCACAACTGCCACCACGGCGAGGACGCGGGGGTGATGTGCGCAGGTGAGTACAGGTGAGACAGGTGAGACAGGTGTGCTCAGGTGAAGCTCAGGTGTGCTCAGGTGTGCTCAGGTGTGCTCAGGTGTGCCCAGGTGTGCTCAGGTGTGCTCAGGTGTGCTCAGGTGAAGCTCAGGTGAAGCTCAGGTGTGCTCAGGTGTGCTCAGGTGAGACAAGTGGGACAGGGACAGGTATGGACAGGTGAGACAGGTGAGACAGAGACAGGTGAGCATGGACAGGTGAGACAGGTGAGGGTGGGACAGGGACAGGTGAGAACAGGGGGGACAGGTGAGACAGGGACAGGTGAGAACAGGTGTGCTCAGGTGTGTCTCAGGTGAGCTCAGGTGTGTCTCAGGTGAGCTCAGGTGTGCTCAGGTGTGCTCAGGTGAGGGTCTGGGGCAGCCACAACTGCCACCACGGCGAGGACGCGGCCGTGATGTGCGCAGGTGAGTGTGGACAGGTGAGACAGGTGAGACAGGTGAGAATGGACAGGTGAGACAGGTGAGTGTGGACAGGTGAGCATGGACAGGTGAGACAGGTGAGAACAGGTGAGAACAGGTGAGACAGGGACAGGTGAGACAGGGACAGGTGAGAATGGGTGTGAACAGGTGAGTGTGGGCAGGTGTGAAAAGGTGAGACAGGTGAGATGCACAGGTGGGACTGAACAGGTGAGATGGGACAGGTGGGACAGGTGTGAACAGGTGAGACAGGTGTGCTGTGCGCAGGTGAGTGTGCACAGGTGAGCATGGACAGGTGTGACATGGACAGGTGAGAACAGGTACGGACAGGTGTGTGACAAAGATGAGACAGGTGAGACAGGTGAGATGGGACAGGTGAGACATGGACAGGTGTGAATGGATATGAACAGGTGAGTGTGGGCAGGTGAGTGACACAGGTGAGACAGGTGAGTGTGGACAGGTGTGAGCAGGTGTGAACAGGTACAGACAGGTGTGAATGGGTGTGAAATGCTGCGCACAGGTGAGCCTGGACAGGTGTGCGCAGGTACAGGTGTGGTCAGGT
>NW_026629810.1:0-1502 GCF_030028575.1 Malurus melanocephalus
GTTTTTCTAAGTTTTTACATTCACGTTACAAAGCAGAGTCAAAAGTGGAGCTCAGCTTTCACCTTGGTATGAAGGAATTGAACGTGTGCTCTGGGACTTCTACAACCTCAAGTTGTTATGTGTTACTTTATATAAGTAAATATTCAGCCSCTCAGCAGCAATGTCTCTCCCCACCCACTGGTTTCTGGCTCAGACCCAGCTCGGGCTTGGAGAAGACTCCCAGAATCCTAGCAGAAAAAGCTTTGCCTTTTTTCTCGTATTTCATAGGTATTTTATTTTTAAATTTGTTTATATCTTTTACTTTTTTTTTAAAATTATTTTCATTTTATTTGTTAAAAGCCCTGTTTTAAATTGTTATTATCTGGTGTTTATTCTCTATCCCTCCCCGCCCCCAGCCTTTGTTCCCCTCTCGGAGGTTTGTGGGGAGGTGCAGCCCCACAGCCCCTTCCTGCCCCGACACCGCAACTGCTCCAGGGCCCAAAGGAAACCACAAAACCCTCTGGAAATGAACCCGGTGTGGGGAAAACCCCGCAGGGAGGGATCGAATCCCAAAGAGAGCGATTGCTGAGAGCTGGAGATTCCAAATGTTCCAGAGGGAATCGCGCTGGGGCCTCGGAGCCTCCCTGGGGGCACCTCGGGGAACCCGAGTGACTCCTCATAACCCCAAAATCTGCAGGTTCTTGTCAGAGGAGGAAAAATGCTGGAAAGGGGTGGAGGCAGAAGGGGCCCCTCGCCCATAAACCCAGAGCAGCTGCAAGAAAAATGCCCCTGAAGCCAACAAAATAAATGGAAATAATGACAGATTTTTTTCACTCTTTCCCCTGCTGTTTCCAGAGGGCCCCGGACGGGTCCTGCTGGGAGGGGACTCACGGCTTGGTTGGGGAGAAGAGTTTAACTGGGGAGAGAAAAACTTTAATTGTGGAGAGAAAATGTAAATGGAGGGGATTGGAATGGGAGGAGATGATTTTAATTGGGGAGAGACCATGAACAGTGGGGAGGAGCCCCCCAGCCCTGGGCTGTGCCCCCCGAAGTTGCTACCGGTGCTTCTCCCGCTCTGACTGCCCCGGGCCGGGGGCACAAAGCTGCTGCTGCTCCTCGGGAGCATCACGGGATAAAAACTCCATCTTCTACAGGATAAAAACTTCGAGCTTTTACAGCCGTGGCAGTGATGCTCAGCGTTCCTTGGACGTTCTGTATTTCCCTTGGACATTCCGTTTTATTCGGACATTCCCTGACCCTCAGGGAGCAAGATTCCCTGTTCCTTGGACGTTCGATGTTCCTGGGACATTCTGTGTCCCTCGGCTGTTCCGTGTTCCCTGCCTGTTCCGTGTTTCCCAGTTTGTTCCAGCATGGAACAGCTGCTGCCAGCTGCACTCAGCACCGAGATCCCCCTGTACCCGCTTATCTGGCACCAGGACCTCCCTGAACCCCCATTCCTGGGCTTGGGAACCCCTCTGAACCTTCATTTTTGGGCACCCGAACCCCCCTGAGCCCCCATTCCC
>NW_026629811.1:0-1450 GCF_030028575.1 Malurus melanocephalus
CGGGGTGGATTTTGGGGTGGATTTTGGGGCCGATTTTAACGGGGTTTTCGTGGTGATTTTGGGGTGATTTTGGGGCCGATTTTAACGGGGTTTTTGGGGTTTTTTTTGGGGTCTCACCCACCCGGGGAGGGGCTCCCTGCTCCAGTCGATGGTGAAGGCTGACCCGTCCTGGGGTGGATTTTGGGGGTGATTTTGGGGTGATTTTGGGTCATTCCTGGGCCGATTTTAACGGGGTTTTTTGGGTGATTTTGGGGTGATTTTAGGGCCGATTTTAACGGGGTTTTTTTGGGTGGATTTGGGTCATTCCTGGACCGATTTTAACAGGGTTTTTGGGGTTTTTTGGGGTCTCACCCACCCGGGGAGGGGCTCCCTGCTCCAGTCGATGGTGAAAGTGGAGCCGTCCTGGGGTGGATTTTGGGGTGATTTTAGGGCCGATTTTAACGGGGATTTTGTGGTGATTTTGGGGTGGATTTTGGGCCAATTTTAGTGGGGATTTCATGGTGATTTTGGGTCATTCCTGGGCCAATTTTAGCGGGGATTTTGTGGTGATTTTGGGGTGGATTTTGGGGTTTTTTCGGGGTCTCACCCACCCGGGGAGGGGCTCCCTGCTCCAGTCGATGGTGAAGGCTGACCCGTCCCGGGGTGGATTTTGGGGTGATTTTAACGGGGTTTTTTGGGGTGATTTTGGGGTGATTTTAACGGGGTTTTTTGGGTGGATTTGGGTCATTCCTGGGCCGATTTTAACAGGGTTTTTTTTGGGTGATTTTGGGGATGATTTAGGGCCGATTTTAACGGGGTTTTTTGGGGTCTCACCCACCCGGGGAGGGGCTCCCTGCTCCAGTCGATGGTGAAGGTGGAGCCGTCCTGGGGTGGATTTTGGGGTGATTTTAACGGGGTTTTTTGGGGTGGATTTTGGGGATCCCTGGATGGATTTTGGGATGGATTTCGGGGATTTTGGGGTCTCACCCACCCGGGGAGAGGCTCCCTGCTCCAGTCGATGGTGAAGGCTGACCCGTCCTGGGGTGGGGTTTCGGGGTGGATTTTGGGGTGATTTTGGGTCATTCCTGGGCCGATTTTAGCGGGGTTTTTTTGGGTGATTTTGGGGTGATTTTAGGGCCGATTTTAACGGGTTTTTTTGGGATGGATTTTGGGCCGATTTTGGGGTGATTTTGGGTCATTCCTGGGCCGATTTTAGCGGGGATTTCATGGTGATTTTGGGGTGATTTTGGGGCTGATTTTAACGCGGATTTTTTGGGTGATTTTGGGCCAATTTTAACGGGGTTTTTGGGGTTTTTTGGGGTCTCACCCACCCGGGGAGGGGCTCCCTGCTCCAGTCGATGGTGAAGGCTGACCCGTCCTGCAGCCGTGCCTGCAGCAGCTCCTTGAGCAGCTTCTCGGTGCGGTCCTTGTCCTCCTCGGACTCGCAGGCCGTGAAGCAGCGCTGCACGTA
>NW_026629812.1:0-1406 GCF_030028575.1 Malurus melanocephalus
GCCATGAAACACCTGCCGCACTTCTTCTGCAAGGGACAGGTGGGTAAACCCAAAAACCCCGAAATGTACCCCAAAATGTACCCCAAAATACACCCCAACGCCATGAAACACCTGCCGCACTTCTTCTGCAAGGGACAGGTGAGTAACCCCAAAAACCCCGAAATGTACCCCAAAATACACCCCCAACGCCATGAAACACCTGCCACACTTCTTCCAACGGGGACAGGTGGGTAACCCCAAAATCACTGAAATGTACCCCAAAATGTACCCCAAAATACACCCCAACGCCATGAAACACCTGCCACACTTCTTCCAACGGGGACAGGTGGGTAACCCCAAAACACCCCAAAATACACCCCAAAATACACCCCAAAATACACCCCAACGCCATGAAACACCTGCCGCACTTCTTCTGTAAGGGACAGGTGGGTATGGGCACCCCAAAAACCCCAAAATGTACCCCAAAATGTACCCCAACGCCATGAAACACCTGCCGCACTTCTTCTGTAAGGGACAGGTGGGTAACCCCAAAATGCATCCCAAAATCACTGAAATGTACCCCAAAATGTACCCCAAAATACACCCCCAACGCCATGAAACACCTGCCACACTTCTTCCAACGGGGACAGGTGAGTAACCCCAAAATACACCCCAAAATACACCCCAAAATACACCCCAAAATACACCCCAACGCCGTGAAACACCTGCCGCACTTCTTCTGCAAGGGACAGGTGGGTAATCCCAAAAAACCCCAAAATACACCCCGAAATACACCCGAAAATACACCCCAACGCCATGAAACACCTGCCGCACTTCTTCTGCAAGGGACAGGTGGGTAACCCCAAAATCACCCCAAAATACACCCCAAAATACACCCCAACGCCATGAAACACCTGCCGCACTTCTTCTGTAAGGGACGGGTGGGTATGGGCACCCCAAAATCACTGAAATGTACCCCAAAATCACTGAAATGTACCCCAAAATACACCCCAAAGCACCCTGAGAACCCCCTGAAACCCACCCCAAAATACACCCCAAAATCACCCCAAAATACACCCCAACGCCATGAAACACCTGCCACACTTCTTCTGTAAGGGACAGGTGAGTATGGGCATCCCAAAAACCCCAAAATGTACCCCAAACCCTGAAATGTACCCCAAAACCCGGAAATCCACTCTGAAAATCTCTAAAATCCATCCTAAAACCCCCTGAAACTCACCATGAAACCCATCCTAAAATGCACCCTAAAACCCCCATGGTGCTGACCCCGTTCCCCATTGCCCCTCTGGGGGTTCTGTCGGATTTTGGGGGTTTTGGGTGGTTTTGGGGGGGTTTGGGGGGTTCTGTGGGATTTAGGAGGTCTCTGGGTTGTTTTGGGGGGGTCTGTGGGGTTTTTGGGGTGCAGA
>NW_026629813.1:0-1514 GCF_030028575.1 Malurus melanocephalus
TGGATGCAGCACTGCAGGTGGGGTCTGAGCAGAGCGGGGCAGAGGGGCAGAATCCCCTCCCTGCCCTGCTGCCCACGGGGCTGTGGCTGAGCCCAGCACAGCCAATGGGGGTTTATCTACTTTGCTGTGGGAAGTGAGGGAAGTCCTAAAAAGGTGACAGTGACATCTGGTCGCTGCTGGCAGTGAGGTGAGGATCCAGAGCAGAATCCACATCTGTTTGCAAGTGAGCTTTTGACTGTAGGTATCTACATAGCAGGAAATGCCAGGTGGCAAGAAAAAATTGTCTATGTCTACCACTCATCAGAAATGAGGAATCATTTGTGTCATTTTGGACAGATCTAGACAGTAAAATGGAACCAGTGAAGAATTCTGCTGTGGCTTCTGAAGTGCCACAAAGCGACTTGTGGTAGCTCAAGAATGACAGAATCGCAGAAAATTTGTGTTGGAGTTACTCCATGCCAAAAACAAGGCCARCATCCAAGTAAGCTCCAGTCATTTGTCCTTCTGTCTGTGAAGGAATCTTTGAGGATGGAGCCATCCCTCTGGGAACCTTTTCAAAATTTTCCACCCTTGTAGTAATATTTTTTCCTTATTTCCAGCTGAAGCTTTCTTCACTGCAATCTATGAGCATTGCCTCATCTGTACTGTCCACCTCTGAGAAAGATTTTACTCTGTTTTCAGTCATCTGAGGAAAAAGCAGGCTRTCATTTTTCCATCGTGCAGAGCTCCTGCTGGTACAGAGTCCTAGGCAAATTCCACCAAACAAACAGCAAAAACTGGAGCACTTCCTGCTTCCCTGCTCCAACTGACCTTGGAAGACGGGTRTGGTGTTGTCACCATTGTTTTATCAACCCATGCTGCAGTTTTGGTATCCAGCATCAGGAAACTTTCAGGAAGGAGGTGGGGRAAGGTGGGGAAAGAGTGTCCCATCCTCAATGTCTTTGTCAAAGCTGGAATTTCACCCACAGAAGAGATTGCCAGAGCTTGTATGGTTTAGGATTGAATGAAAGACTGTGCTGCAAACAGTGGTTGACAGTTCCTGTACAATGGTCCACAAATAATTGTAGGTGACACGGAGCCATGCTGGAGAAAGCTAAAAAGAAAAGCAGTTTTGCRCACAGCTGACAAGACAGCTTCTCCAGAGCTGGTTAGACATCTGGGGTTTACTGTCCTAGCAGCAGCAACACAGTTACTACCGGGAATTCTTCCTTATGGACATTTTASTGTTCCTCCTGTGTTTCTCAAGATCGCATCAAAAGATTGCATCAAATAAGGTTACCAAGTCTCCTTACTTGAAGAAAGACTTTTCCTTTTCTACTTGAAAATTTGAAGCTTCTGTGGAATGTAGAAAGTGACTCTGTAGGATGTCCATTACATTGCATACTGTGAAAACCACGCAAGCTTGAAATCTCACGCTTGGGGATCCAACCATGGGGATCTCATGAGATTTAAGGAGACAAAGTGTTGGTGCTGCACTCGGGATGGGACAGCCCCGGTAGCAATCGAGGCTGGGG
>NW_026629814.1:0-1395 GCF_030028575.1 Malurus melanocephalus
AAATCCCAAAAATCAACCCAAAAACACCCAAAAATATCACTAAAATCACCCCAAAAATCATCCCAAAATCATCACAAAAATCAGCCCAAAATCACCCCAAAAATCATCCCAAAATCACCCCAAAATCACCACAAAAATCCCAAAATCACCCCAAAATCACCCCAAAAATCCCAAAAATCGTCCCAAAAATTGTCCCAAAATCCACCCTGGAGCTGCCCCTAAAATCCACCCGGGAACTCCCCAAAATCACCCCAAAAATCCCAAATTAACCCCAAAAATCCCAAATCCACCCCAAAAATCCCAAATCCACCCCAAAAATCCCAAATCCACCCCAAAATCACCCCGGGAACCTCCTGAGGTTTCTCCTACTCCTCCACATCCCCCAAATTTGGGATCCGAACCCCTGCTTTGGGGTATTTTCTACAGTTTTGGGTTTTCTCCTCAATTTCGGGTTTTTCTCCCCAATTTCGGGTTTTTCTCCCCCAATTTCAGGGGTTTTTTTTCCTGATTTCGGGTATTTTCCCCAATTTCGTGGGTTTTCTCCCCAATTTCAGGTTTTCTCCTCAATTTCTTGTTTTTTCTCCCCAATTTTGCCGTTTTTTCTCCCCAATTTTGTGGTTTTTTCCCTTAATTTCAGGGGTTTTTTTTCCCGATTTCAGGTTTTTCCCCCACTTTGTGATTTGCTGCCCAATTTTGTTATTTTTTTCCCCCATTTTGTGATTTTCTCCCCAATTTTGTGGTTTTTTCCCCCAATTTCAGGGGGGTTTTTTTCCCAATTTCTTTTTTTTTCCCAATTTTGTGATTTTCCCCCCATTTTGTGATTTTCTCCCCAATTTCACGGGTTTTTTCCCCCAATTCCATCGGTATTTTTTTTCCGATTTCGGGGTTTTTCCCCCATTTTGTGATTTTCTCCCCAATTTCGGGTTTTTCCCCCCAATTTCAGGGGGTTTTTTTCCCAATTTCTTTTTTTTTCCCCAATTTCGTGATTTTCCCCCCATTTTGTGATTTTCTCCCCAATTTCATGGTTTTCCCCCAATTTCAGGGTTTTTTTCCCGATTTTGGTCTTTTTTCCCCAATTTTGTTATTTTTTCCCCCCAATTTCAGGTTTTTTCCCCCAATATCAGGGGGTTTTTCCCCCATTTTGTGATTTTCTCCCCAATTTTGTAATTCTTTTCCCCAATTTCGTGATTTTCTCCCCAATTTTGCAATTTTTTTCCCCAATTTTGCAATTTTTTTCCCCAATTTCCTGGTTTTTCTCCCCAATTTTGTGATTTTCCCCCCAACTTCAGGGGTTTTTTTTCCCGATTTTGCAGTTTTTCTCCCCAATTTCTTGGTTTTTCTCCCCAATTTCGCCGTTTTTTCTCCCCAGTTTCGGGTTTTTCCCCCCATTTTGTG
>NW_026629815.1:0-1514 GCF_030028575.1 Malurus melanocephalus
GACCCACCCGAGCCCAGCCGAACCTAGCCGAACCTAGCCGAGCCCAGCTAGAGGTGGTGATACCTATGGTTTATGTCAAAGTGACAAGGTGCTTATGAGGCCTATTGATTRWAAACTTTTAATAACTTTTTCTATATATTATCAATATTGAATGTAATAGCTTTTTACATATTATTAATAGACAATGTAATAGCTTTCATTATCWATAATAACSTTTTATATATTGTTATAAGTTTTTTAATAGTGTATTAGCAACATATAGTGTACATTATAGATGTAATCCAACCAGCTGGATTAGTACRYAGAYACGTGAAATCMCCAAGGGGCATAAATCAGAAAAAGTTCTGAAGAAGCAGAAGGTAGATGCTATARTAAGGAACAGTAGAGAGCACYAGTGAGAACTTGGCAGAGGCACACAYTCAGCAAAATAATTGAAAATGAAGACTTGGAGGACTAGAAAMAAACTATGAACATCACAACTGCGCACRTCCTGAAGACAAAGGTKAAAAGTCCACCATGATGAAGAGGATGGTATCTCATTAGRRGGAGAYCCCYACGACCACCGAATTGAGGATGATACATGCGCATTTATAGAACTGTGATATCATGWATTTCCATACCCGTATATGATGGTGGGTGTAGTGACAATGGTAATGTTACACCATGCTTATTGTATGATTTACCTGCCAATTTGAAGCAAAGGCAGGTGGGTTGGGAGGAGAGATCCCCCTCACCTCCAGCGCTGCAATAAACAAAYACCGGTCTATAGACAGCARTCTATGGGGTTTTATTTCTAGCCTTTTTGGGCATCAGTGGTGAGGGGAGGACAAAGCCCAGAGTGGGTCCACAGGTCTGCAGCGCCTTTCCTTTGAGTGGTAGCGGGGCAGGGCATGCTGGTGGTGGGTGCTGGAGGTGGCATCTCAGATGAGGCAGGAAACACCAGACCTACCAGGCCTTGTGAGAGAGGGTAGGGGTCGATCCTTAGCCACTAGAGCACCTCCTTCTGCTCCACTTCCGCTGCAGCCTGTTTGTCCTCCCTTTATAGCTGGAACATTTTATATATTACATCTCTTTAAGAAAGACTGGCACTGAAAGATCTTTCCCACACAGCTGATATCCAGGATACAGCATCCCTCATCATCCAGTCAGTGAGATCAAGTCGACTTCCTGTAAGCAGCTGCATGATCGTGCCCCTCATCATTGGTAAAGACATAATGTAGAGAATAATTCAGCAGCTGCAGAACAATTTTCACTGCCTTTCAGTCAAAAAAAAAAAAGAAAGCAAATAAGCTTAGGGACTCAGGAAGTAAATTAGTGCATTGATTTTGTGCTCAAGCAAGAAATTTTAACTATGGGGAATGTTAGAAAAATTAATCCACAAACACTGGGAGACAATGCCTGGCCCCAAGAAACCAATGGGATCCATTGTGATTCTACGTGGACCCATGGGAGATTGGAATCCATGGTGACACTACACATCCCCATGGAATTGTGGAATCCAATGTCACATTGCA
>NW_026629816.1:0-1477 GCF_030028575.1 Malurus melanocephalus
AAAAAAAAAAAAAAAAAAAAAAAAAAAAAAAAAAAAAAAAAAAAAAAAAAAAAAAAAAAAAAAAAGTTGTAACATACATAATTTTTTTTTGCAATTGGCTGTTCCCTAAAAGAGACTTTAAAATAATTTCTATAGAGGTAGCTGCAAACAGGCATGAATTGGCCCAACTTCAAGCCACAGCAGCTGAAGCAGTGCAAATCAGGAAGCYGCACAGCCACCGAAGTACAGAATTAACACTTCCTTCATGTGCTATTCTACCTGTCCCAGAGAGAGAGACACTAATGTTGTAGATTAATTATTTCTCACTGTCTTTCCTGTTGTGTCCATCATTGAAAGCACTTAATACAGCTGAAAAGCTTGCTTCAAGGATGTGGGGTCACTATCAAACTCAGCACCAGAAGCCTGAGAAAATATGTTTGAGCTTGTTTTTTTGTTTCTCTTGATTGCATATTCTTCTCTACCTTGTTCTCTACTTTCAAACAAGACAAATGAATACAGTTATGATCCGCCTCTCTAGGAGGAAGTACCCCTTCAACAAGAGAATCCTGCTCTAAATAAATCACAATCTACGTGACTCCTGGCAAAAGTAATGTGAATTATCATTAAACAAAGAGTCACTGACTTTCTCAGGAATTATAGCTGAATGGCCTGAGGCAATACCGACATTTTATCGCTGTCAATTCTGGTGAGAAGCAGAACTGTGAGAAAGAGATGAGATGACACTGAAAGTCGGAGGGAGCACGGGTGAAGAGTGAATGTCTGCAAGGTACTTAGCTGCCAGCTGGGGTTAAACTATGGCAGATAATTGTTCAGTAGCTTCTTCAGGCTCAATAAGACAGTAGAACACAGTATCAGACACTTTGTCAGAGATATTAAATAAATGAAAAAAAAAAACAAAAAAAAACCAAAAAACCCCTGACTATATGGCTACTCTAGCTAGATAGCAACATGAGAAGCTGCCAGATGCTCCTAATATCACAGACAAGCTCCTAATATCACAGCAGACAGCTAATCTCAGCCATATAGTTAYACTAATAAGCTAATGGTGTGATTACAAGAAAGGGGACAGGACCTTCATGGTTTGCAAACTAAACAGAGATTACCAAGGCAGCTCTATATTCAAAAAAAGGGTATCAAAGCAGTTCAAAAAGAATAAATAGGTGGTGTGTTCATTTAGAAAGACATGAGGGTAGGAATGTTGAAGATTATGGAAAAAAGAGGGTATAAGTGGTGCCTTTAAGAGATCATCCCAGCTCTTGATCACTGCAGCTTGTGTAGGACTGTAACCTTTTGCTTTTTTTTTTAATATATTGATGTCAGACTTCTACAGTCAGGAAAGCTGGACATGTTTCTCCCCAGTCCTGTTGAGAGCATACCGTGACTGCTCTTCCAAACCTCAGCAGGGGAACACCCAGAGGGTGCCTTGTACTAACATAATCTCTTCCTAGCAGAAAATGTCATGTCAGATTTGGAAACC
>NW_026629817.1:0-1463 GCF_030028575.1 Malurus melanocephalus
CCCTTTTTGCAATAGTGTCCCACAAACAGTCCTCAAATTTATGCCACTCCTCTTCCTCAAATAAGGTAGGGTCCTGAAAACAACCTTTTAATTTCCCCAGCATCACTAAACCTGTCAATTGCTTAATGGAATCAGCTCCTCAAGCCAATAATAAAAGTCTCTCCAATGTGGAGAATACTGCACCAACACCCCCGGGACACCTCCCGGTTCCATGATATTCACAAAGCCCTGTTTTTCATCTAAGCGATACTGCTGTCCTTATCTCATAGGCTGTGCTATCAATTTGCTCTCAGCTGGATTGTAGTTATCCAAGGAAGTCCCCTGCTGTTGTTGGCGTCTGAGTTATGATCTGTAGGGAGTTACAGATAGTATCCGGGGGGGTTTCTCGAGACCCATCTTGYTTCCTCATAGCTTCTAGGACCATTCTCCATGAAGGGAGCAGCTCGACCGGATCTCCCCCCCCATAGCCCATTTTAAGGTCCTTATCTTTTATGCCCCGCTTTTCTAAAAAGCAATTGAGCAAATCAAGGGCGGCTTGCCTCTCCATCCCTCTATAGGGGCCAGAGCTGTTGCAACCTAACGAGGCCCTCCGCACACCCTGCTCTAGGCACAGACTGCAGATGCAGTCGCTGTGAGTGTGGAGACGCCAGAATCCCGCCTATGCGGTTGTTCCATCACGCCAAACCATCTCTTTCACCTCCCGGGTTGCAGCAGGACCGATGCACAGAACTTCGTGACCGTGGCTCGCAGGTCACCCCCAGAGGGGCCGCGGCCCGATTTCCGAATTGAGTTACGTCGGAGTCACCATTTGTCGCAGAAGGGAAGACTCAGACCACTTAGTATGAGTTATAAGCGAACTTCGATTTATTGCAAACAATGTCTAAGTTTTATAGCACACATAATTAGCTCATACATATTCTGTAATACATATATCTCATAGGTCCACGTCCTAAACGTCAACTCCACATTTAATAATTCACTTGCCAATTTCCCTTATCTACTTCCACTTTTTCCCAAGGCTAACTAACACAAGTATCTTGTAGGGAGTTTCCAGCGGCTTAAAAACATGATGTCCTTGCATTGCTTTCTTATTGCTTCAGAAGAATTGTTCACACAATCTCAGCAACCACTCCAGCCGAGTGCGACACCTGCATCCCTCCATCTCACCAAGCTGTAACATGTCCACGCGACACTTCTCAGCTAGCCAGCCTTCCACATTTGGTCTTCCCCCATGAGTGACACTCGGAAAACATATTCTGTTTCTGATTCGTGGGAAAGCTGTCAGAATTCTTTCTTTAACTTAGCTAATTCGGTGGCAGTAAATGGAATTTGTTTGGTAGTGATGTGTGGATCAAAATCTTCATCACTAATATAATTGTGTTTTGTCTTAACTAAAGGTCTCATACGGGGGCAACAATTTTCTCCACAGTTTTTTACTAGTGTTAATTCTTTCTGGGGGTAAA
>NW_026629818.1:0-1443 GCF_030028575.1 Malurus melanocephalus
TGCCCCCGGGGCCGGCGGGGAGGAGATGCGGCCCCTCCGCCCCTGCCCTGCGGCAGCCGCGGGTGCGGAGCGGGCGCTGCGGGATCCGCGGCCCCGGAGAGCGGCGCGGGGCCGGGATTTCGTTTCGTGCGGATCTCCCTCGTTTTCTGCATCTTCTGCAGAGGAAAAATGGGAAAGGCGGCGGAAAAATGGGAAAGGCGGCCGGGCTCCGGCTGCTTCCCATGGGATCCCCGCCGGCGGCATCTCCCCTTGCTTCCCTGTCTCCACCGGAACGGTTTTTTGGGAGGGCACAGCTTTTTTGGGAGGGTAAATCGCCTTCTCGGGAATTTATAAATTTTTTATCTGATTTTTTTTTATTTCCGCAGTTCATCCCGGTGGTTTTCAGTGCCGGCTCAGTGTCCAGGCGAGGCTCTTTGGAYGCTCCGAAGGGAACCGGGGAACTGCTGCGCTGAAAACCGGTGAAGAATCCTAAATTCAGCTTTAAATTTCTTTTTCCCCTCTGCTGCCAGGCCTGCAGGATAATCGAAGCAGGATTTTTATCCCTTCTGGGAATAAACACGGACCCCCCGAGCGCGGGTTTTGCTCTGGCTCGAGCCCCTGGTTTATTAAGAGGAAAAGTTTATCGGCGAAATTCCCTGGAGAGGGGAGCCGGGATCTTTCCTTGCCGCTGGATTCTGGCCGGGAGCGGCTCCGGGAAGGGAAAAAAGCGTTTTTGCTTTTTAACGAAAGAGCAGCCGAGGGCTGGAAGGGGCCGGGCAGGGGGGAAGCACCGGGATCGGGGGGTGCTGGGGGGGAAAATGGGGGTCTGGTGCCTGTGAAACACAACCGGGAACATTCCCCAAGGAAAAAACGAAACGGGAGGGAAGGAGAGGGAAAGAGGGACAGGACAGGCACTGGGTTGGGGTAGAGGGTTATTTATGGGGTGTTTGGGGTGGCTGAGGGATCCATCCTCACCCCCGGGCTCAGCCCCCGCCCGTGCCCGTCCCTGGAGCCGGGGGTGTCCCCGGGCCGGTCCCGCCGGGCTCTGTCCCCTCGTTAATCGCTAACGCCGCATCAAAGGGCACCGTGAGCAGCGGAGAAGGAGCGGCRGCCCCGGAGCGTGGCCGCGGGCACGGCTCGGCCGCCGCTTTCAAAGTTGAACGGACTTCAAAGAGCCCGATCGTTTCCTCCTCAGTCCTCCCACCCGCTCTTCCCTGGGCACCGCTCCTGCCCCGGCCCCGGTTCCTCCTCACCGGGCAGCCCCGAGGTGGAGAAAGGGGAAATCGGGGCGTATTTAGGGCTGGGGGGTTCAGGAATTCCCTTCCCTGCATACTTGGCTTTTATTTTATTTTATTTTGGTGGAGTTTTTTTTTAAAAAACTATTTGTTCGGGAATATTCTGGATTGGAATAAATCAACCCTGAACAGCAGATTATTGCTGTCACCTCCCTCAGTGTCCCTTTTT
>NW_026629819.1:0-1511 GCF_030028575.1 Malurus melanocephalus
CAGACTCCACCAAAAGAAAACTTGCTCAGATGTCTCGTTACCAGGGGTAATATTTGACTTTTCAATGTGTGCTTACAAAAGCAAGAACATTTATTACAGAGAAATGTTAAAGAAACTAACGGTCTATGAAAATCTTCCTCTTTCCTGCTGTAAACATGAAAGGCATTTACAGAACAGCCAGGCAAATGCAACAGATCCGACCTTCCACACACTTGTGGAGAGAAAGAGCCATCTTCATCAAAGAGCAAGGAAGGAAATCAACAGCTATAGAATGGAAGAGATCACAACACGCCCATCATGTAACTAAGATTAGGTGTTTACTAAGCAGTGAATTACTGACTGCTCTTCCCAAAGCTCCCACATGACCTTTGTAATGAGCACACAATTCAGCTGTTAAGTTACACAATTATCACGAACTGCAAACACATCTAAACAACTTCCCAGGGCTTTCCATACATTCGGAACTACATGTCTTCTGTCAAATGTTTGGGCAGGAGGACATCGCATAGAATGATACCACAGGTGAGTAATGAAAAGATAAAGGAGAAAAGCATTCCCTGATGTCCCTCAACAGATCGTCATGTAGAACTCCTGCAATCAAATCTCCAATTCTTCGCGTTGTCCAGGGTGGTCTGTGACCCATCTAATTTACATACACATGACATAAAACGCTCAGTTTCTCACACCATTTCTCTTTACACAACCAACTTCACACAGATACCTTCACATCTCTGCATAAAAGGAACTGCATTTCTTTGTTCACTGCCCTTCTCTGAAGAAACCTCACACTTCGAAAATAAAAAGAGGCCCAGTTCTCCAGGAGAGAGTGGGTCACTGAATGTCTGCACAGGGGCAATCAACCTTCCCTTATGACTCCTTCTGCGTCTGGAATCTTTCCCCTCCCACCCACACCAAGGCTCTTGCCATGGCATCTCTTTTGCAGTCAAGGTGCATCCAGTTCAGCTTGACATAGCTCAGCTTTGAAAGACAAGAAATCAACAAAACACCTCTGTCATTTCTTCTTCCTGTATTTCCTCCTCCACATGCAGCCACACACTGGTGGGTGGCTTTCAAGAGGATCCTGAATCTTCGTAACTGGCAGACAGACATTATCATGGGAGCTGCTGTGGCTCGGCCCATTCCCCTGYACGGTTACACGAACGCAAAGACACCTCCTACACACGGGCATTTACACATAAAGGCGGAGAAGAATAAATACAAAGTTACACACTGAGCTGTTCACATGACAATCTAGAGAACTGCACACCAGTAAAGCACGTGTGCAGTTGGAAGACTTCTGAACCAGCCAAGAACAAAAACTGTGTCTCACTGATAATGCAACGTATCTGTACAGAAAAGTTAACAGGGAAAGGAACGAGGGTATCGCAAATGTCAGGGCTCAGAAACGACTCGGTACTTGATGAAACCACAAAGCCTCACTCGAACTGCCAGCCACTATCAACCTCATTACACCTGCCTCCCCAAAAACCTGGAAGGCAGAGCACTGACCC
>NW_026629820.1:0-1511 GCF_030028575.1 Malurus melanocephalus
GGGAATTTCTGGGCATAGGTGAAGCAGCCTCTGGTTCAGTTATTAATGTGCTGTTTTGAGTGTGACAGGTCCTCCTTGTGCTTCATGAGGGGAAACCCAGCAGGTTCAGTTATTATGTGTTGTTTTGAGTGTGGCAGGTTCTCCTTGTGCCTCCATAGGGGGAAACCCACCTGATTCACCCATCAGAGTCTTGTTTTGAGCATGGCAGACCTTCCTTGTGCTTCCATGAAGGATAACCCAGCTGTTTTTAGCTATCAGGGTATTTTGAGCATGGCAGGCCCTCCTTGTGCCTCCATGAGGGATAACCCAGCTGCTTCAGCCATCAGGGTGTTGTTTTGAGCATGGCAGGCCCTCCTTGTTATTCCATGAGGGAAAACCCAGCTGGTTCAGTTATTATGTGTTGTTTTGAGTGTGGCAGGCTCTCTTTGTGCTTCCATGAGAGATAACCTCATGCTGTTTTCAGCATTCAGGGTCTTGTTTCGAGCATGGCAGACCCTCCTTGTGCCTCCATGAAGGACAACCCAGCTGTTTTCAGCCATCAGGGTGTTGTTTTGAGCATGGCAGATCCTCTTTGTGCCTCCATGAAGGATAACCCAGCTGGTTCAGCCATCAGGGTGTTGTTTTGAGCATGGCAGGTCCTCCTTGGGCTCTCCCATGAATGGACAGGCTGCAGAGAGGATCCAAATCCAGCCATGTCAGGTTTAACAGAACCAGGTACCCTGTCCCGGTCTGTGGCCACAACAACGCTCTGCAGAGCCACAGGCTGGGGACAGAGTGACAGCGGCCATCAGAAAGGGACCTGAGGATGCTGAGGGGAGCCAGCTGTGCCCAGGTGGCCACTGACATGGATCAGGAACGGTGTGGCCAGCAGGGCCAGGGCAGGGATTCCTCTGCTGCACTGGTGAGGCTGCACCTCGAGTGCCGGGTCCAGCTCTGGGGCCCCGATTTAGGAAGGATTTTGAGGGGCTGGAACGTGTCCAGGGAAGGGCAGCAAGGCTGGAAAAGGGTCTGGAGCACCTGTGAGGGGCGGCTGAGGGAACTGGGGGTGTTTGCTGTGGGGAAAAGGAGGCTCAGGGGAGCTGAGGGAGCTGGGGGTGTTTGCTGTGGAGAAAAAGAGGCTCAGGGTGGCTGAGGGAGCTGGGGGTGTTTGCTGTGGGGAAAAGGAGGCTCAGGGGTGGCTGAGGGAGCTGGGGGTGTTTGCTGTGGAGAAAAGGAGGCTCAGGGTGGCTGAGGGAGCTGGGGGTGTTTGCTGAGGAGAAAAGGAGGCTCAGGGTGGCTGAGGGAGATGGGGCTGTTTGCTGTGGGGAAAAGGAGGCTCAGGGTGGCTGAGGGAGCTGGGGGTGTTTTCTGTGGGGAAAAGGAGGTTCAGGGAGCGCCTCATCACTCTCTGCAGCTCCCTGACAGGAGAGGACAGTTGGGGGGATCAGGCTCTGCTCCAAGGGAATGGGGACAGGACAGGAGGACACGGCCTTAGGCTGCACCAGGGGAGGTTCAGGTTGGACATCAGGAAG
>NW_026629821.1:0-1511 GCF_030028575.1 Malurus melanocephalus
AAACCAATCTTAAACCAATCCTAAATCAGTCCCAAACCAGCCCTAAGCCAGTCCTAACCACCTCAAACCAGTCCTAAACTGGTCCCAAAGTGCTCCAAACTGGTCCCAAATGGTCCTAAACCAGTCCTAAACCAGTCCTAACCACCCCAAACCAGTCTTAAACCAATCCCAAAACAGTCCTTACCCTAAATCAGCCCTAAACCAGTCCTAAACCAGTCTTAAACTGTCCTAAACCAGTCCTAACCACCCCAAACCAGTGCTAAACCCGTCTTAAACCAGTCCTAACCACCCCAAACCAGTCTTAAACCAGTCCTAAACCAGTCCTAAACCAGTCCTAACCACCCCAAACCAGTCCTAAACCACCCCAAACCAGTCCTAACCCTAAACCAGCCCTAAACCAGTCCTAAGCCAGTCCTAACCACCCCAAATCAGTCCTAAACCACTCCAAACCACCCCAAACCAGTCCTAAACCACCCCAAAGCAGTCCTAAACCAGTACCAAACCACTCCAAACTGGTCCAGACCGGTCCCAAACCGGTTCTAAAGCCAGTCCTAACCACCCCGAACCTGTCCTAAACCAGTTCTAAGCACCCTAAACCACTCCTAAACCAATACCAAACTACTCCAAACGGGTCCAGACTGGTCCCAAAACACCCCAAACCCGTCCTAAAACCAGTCCTAACCATAAACCAGTTCTAAACCAGTCCTAAACCGGTCCCAAACCAGTCCTAACCACCCCAAACCAGTCTTAAACCGGTCCCAAACTACTCCAAACTGTCCCAAACTGGTCCCAAACTGGTCCAGACTGGTCCCAAACCAGTCCTAAAGCCAGTCCTAACCACCCCGAACCTGTCCTAAACCACTCCTAAACCAGTCCCAAACTGGTCCTAAACTGGTCCTAACCACCCCAAACCAGTCCTAAGCACCCCAAACCAGTCCTAAACCAGTCCTAACCACCCCAAACCAGTCTTAAACCAGTCCTAAACCAGTCCTAACCACCCCAAACCAGTCCTAAACCAGTCCAAACCAGTCCTAAACCAGTACCAAACTACTCCAAACTGGTCCAGACTGGTCCTAAACCAGTCCTAAAACCAGTCCTAACCACCCTGAACCTGTCCTAAACCAGTTCTAAGCACCCTAAACCAGTCCTAACCACCCCAAACCCGTCCTAAGCCAGTCCTAACCACCCCAAACCAATCCCAAACCAGTCCTAAACCACCCCAAACCACCGCAAACCAGGCCTAAACCAGTCCTAAACCGGTCCTAAACCACTCCTAACCACCCCAAACCAGACCTAAACCAGTCCTAAACCAGTCCTAACCCTAAACCAGTCCTAAACCAGTCCCAAACTACTCCAAACTGGTCCAGACCGGTCCCAAACCACCCCAAACCAGTCCTAAACCGGTCCGGACTGGTCAAACCAATCTTAAACCAATCCTAAATCAGTCCCAAACCAGCCCTAAGCCAGTCCTAACCACCTCAAACCAGTCCTAAACTGGTCCCAAAGTGCTC
>NW_026629822.1:0-1511 GCF_030028575.1 Malurus melanocephalus
CACGCCGTCCCCGCGTTCCAGGTGAAGGAGAAGGTGGAGGGGCCGGGCTGTTCCTTCCTGCAGCACATCCAGCTGGAGACCGGGGCCAAAGTGTTCCTGAGAGGAAAAGGATCAGGGTGTATTGAACCTGCCTCGGGCAGGGAGGCCTTCGAGCCCATGTACATCTACATCAGGTGCGGGAAAATGTAAAAAAAAGAAAAATTATTAATTTATTAATTATTATTTGATTATTTAATCAATTATTTCATTGATCGGTAGGGTAAATTTTGAATTTTTCAGTGATTTAATGTGGTTTTTGAGCCTGGTTGGGCTTAAATTAAGTGATAAAAATGGATCAAAGTGGATAAGAATTGATTAAAATGGATAAAAATGGATGGAAATTGATTAAAATTGATTACAATTGATTAAAATTGATGGAAATGGATAAAAATGCCCAAAATGTGGGGATGGGGTGGAGTGAGAGGATCCCAAAAGGATCGGGGTGCATCGAACCCGCCTCGGGCAGGGAGACCTTCCAGCCCATCTATAGCTACAGCAGGTGTGGAAAAATTAAAAAAAAATCATTTTTATTATCAGTTTATTAATTTATTAGTTATTATTTGATTATTTGATTAATTATTTCTGTAATCGGTAGGGTAAATTCTGAATTTTTCATTGATTTAATGTGGTTTTTGAGCCTGGTTGGGCTTAAATTAAGTGATAAAAATGGATAAGAATTGATTACAATTGATTAAAATTGATTAAAATTGATAAAAATGGGTAAAAATGCCCAAAATGTGGGGATGGGGTTTAGTGAGAGGATCCCAAAAGGATCGGGGTGCATCGAACCCACCTCAGGCAGGGAGACCTTCGAGCCCATCTACAGCTACAGAAGGTGTGGAAAAATTAAAAAAAAATCATTTTTATTATCAGTTTATTAATTTATTAGTTATTATTTGATTATTTAATCAATTATTTCATTGATCGGTAGGGTAAATTCTGAATTTTGAGTGATTTAATCCAAATTAAATCGGTGTTTGTGCCTGGTTGGGTTTGAATTGAGTGATAAAAGTGGATAAGAATTGATTAAAATTTGATAAAAATGGATAAAAATTGATTAAAATTGATAAAAATGTTGAGTGAGAGAACCCCAAAGGGTTTGGGGTGCATTGAACCCACCTCGGGCAGGGAGGCCTTCGAGCCCATGTGTATCTACATCAGGTATGGAAAATCTAAAAAAAAAATTATTAATTTATTTATTAATTATTATTTTATGATTAAGTCAATTATTTCATTGATTGGTAGGGTAAATTCTGAATTTTTCATTGATTTAATGTGGTTTTTGAGCCTGGTTCAGCTTGAATTGAGTATATTTTTGTATTATTTTTTAAATATTTCTAATAATTTTTTTATTATTTTGGAATATTTTTAGTATTTTTGAATAATTTTAAATATTTTTTAATATTTTTTTTCTATTTTCAGTCACCCAAAACCCGAAGGTTTGGCAGCTGCAAAAAAACTCTGTGAGAACC
>NW_026629823.1:0-1455 GCF_030028575.1 Malurus melanocephalus
ATTTCCTAAAATATTCATGAAAATAACTTATTAAGGTGATATTAAGCCTGTATTTCCTAAAATATTCAGGAAATGGCTCATATTAAAGTGATATTAAGGTTGTATTTCCTAAAATATTCCGGAAATATTTTCTTATTATTTAAAACATACAGGCCTAAAGTGCTCAGAGAATTTCCTGCCATGGGAAATGACACCTGGCAGGACGCACTGCTCCCTTCTCCCCTGCACGCTTATTCAGAAATAATAACTGCTTTTTCCCAGTTCAGCACAAGCTGCTTCCCAAACCATTCGATCTSCTGTCAGTGTGGAGGCACAACTTGCAGGAAAACACGTAATTATGCAATAATTGTGTGTAATTCCCTGGTGAGGAACGGCACTGGTGTGTGTGACAGATAAGCCAGGACAGCACATGGGACCCAGCACTGCTCTCCATTCCAAAGCACCTCTGTTTCCCTGCTTATTTACACTGGAGAGCGTTTAAATGGAGCAGGGATTTCCTGAAACAGCACAGGTTTTCCTCACTTTTGGTTTCACAGCGGTCTCAATGCACAGAGAAGTGCCTGTTTTGCCCGCTCCGGTGCAAACCCCACGGCGCGTTTGACCCCACGGCTGCTCCGAACCCCCGCCACCGCGTGTCCCTTCCTGCACCGCACATTTACGGCCTCGGTGGAACATTTTTTAAATCCTCGGTGGAACATTTTTTATATCCTCGGTGGATGTGTGGAGGCCGCAGCAGCCCGTGGGCCGAGGTTCGTCCTTCGCCGGGAGCGCTCCCCACAGCTCCTGGGCCCAGCACCGCCGGCCTTCAGCGCTCCCCACACGGCTCTCCCCGCCTCCCCTCCGCTTCGCTTTCCTTTCCCTTCTCCTCTCCATCTCCACCTCCGCTTCCTCCGTTCTTTCCTTTCTCTTTCCGTTTCCCTTTCTCTTCCCGTCCCCGCCCGCCGAGCCCCAGCCCAGCGCGTCCCCCGCGGGTGCCCCGGCCCGGYSCGGCCCTCACCGGGCACCAGCTGGAGGTGGTTCCCCATGTTATCCCGGGGCTCYCCGCCTCGGTCCTCGGCGGCCATCGCTGTTTACCCGGAGAGCAGCCTGGGAAGGCGGCGGGGCGGGGAAAGGAGGCGGGCGGAGGAGGAGCCGGAGCGGGGCCGGGGAACGGGGCCGGGAACTGGGAACAGAGCGGGGTCGGGGACTGCGGGCTGAGGGAGCGAGCGATCCGTGCTCACCCGCGGGGCTCACACCGACCTTGCCACCGTGTCCCCGGGCAGGGACAGCCCTTTCCACTGGGGACCGGAGCGGGGAACGGGAGCGGGGTCGGAGCGGGGAACGGGGGCGGAGCTGTGGGCTCACGGAGCGAGCAATCCGTGCTCACCCGCGGGATTCACACCGACCTTGCCACCGTGTCCCCGGGCAGGGACAACCCTTTCCACCGGGGACCGGAGCCGGGAACGGGACCGGGGC
>NW_026629824.1:0-1496 GCF_030028575.1 Malurus melanocephalus
AAAAAAAAAAAAAAGAAAGTAAAATAAAAAAATCTGTGCCATGAATTCAGCGTAACACAAAACCATTGCTCTACTTGACTTGTGCTCACAGAGGCAGGGTGTGCCAAACCCAAGAGATGGCACTTGATTGAAAAGATGCAGAGCAGTAGTTAGCATGGAACAGAAAGTCAAACCAAACCATGTGTGTTTCTTACACAAGTCACTAAAGCCTTTGCTTTTGGGAAGCTAACACAGAGCAGCTGGCATTTGCCAAGGAACTACTTTTCAAAAAGTGCAAACCAGATTGTTCTATTGCTGTGCTATTCTGCGCTCTTCTCTACCATTTCTGTTAGAAAAACAAATGTCTTTTATGTCAGCCACAATATAAGGATGCCAACCAAAGTTTTGAGTCTTCCTTCTCTTAACTACAGTTTGCTCACACCTGCACAGTCTTGTTTCGAGACATGCTTCAAGCAAAGTCTATAAATGAGGGCGGGGACTGTCTTGTTAGTTGATGAGACATTAATAATCGGTGATTGTATCTGCAATTCAAAGMCAAAATTTCATCTACTTTGCAATTGTTAGAAAATATATTATAGCATACGATTTGCCTGCATAAGTAAACACTGGAAGTAGAACAAATTATTAACTCACAACTTTCAGTTGTGCCAAGTTATGTCAAATCAGTGACAGACTTGTATAACAAASAAACGTATTTTGGCAAATCATTTTWATGCCAAGGAAAAAATGACCTTGAGCAAAAATCCAAATGGGACATCTACATTCAGTCTACACTTGCTGCTCACATTAAACCCAAGACAGCCACTCTCAAGCATAGAGATCCTGTGTTCTTACATGAAGTACCAAGTTTTCCAAGATATTCTGCAGAAGCAGAATAAAGCCTGGCAGCCACAGCCACCTTCAACAAAGCAGTAGTAATATCTGACATATGAAGAATCAACTTTTAGCCCACTACAAGGTCTGAGCCTCTGAAATGAGTCTAAACTGACACTGGAGTAGTTCAGAAAATCCTGTAATGTCTGAAAGYGCATTTGACACACAACTGACACCTGACAGAGAGTCCATCAGAGGGGTTCAGCAGAAAACTGGGGACAACTGGAGATCCAGTTTTAACTTTTTTAATGAGTGCCCTGCACTCATGAGACACTGACATTTGGTTCAGCCTCTGTTGCAGGGAGGCTCAGCCAGTGCACCCCTTGCAAACCAGTTCCTCTCTCAGAGGAGGAAACCTGGGCTCTTGGGAACAGCCAGGTCACTCGCAGTGGAAATGTCTTGCTGGCATTACTTCAAACAGTGAGCTAAAAAAAGCACAGAAAACTCGGTTGAAACAGAACTACCTGTGCAGCCAGACTCCAGAGGCACAGCTGATGGACCCRCTTGAGCTCCCAGCTGGCACAAGGGATACACTGACTACTGGCAAGCTATACATCTCTTTCCAAATGCAAACAGGTCTCCAGCTTCTGACATCACTTCCTGATTTAAAAAAAAAAAAAAAA
>NW_026629825.1:0-1446 GCF_030028575.1 Malurus melanocephalus
GGACAGGAGGAGCACACACATCCCACACGGGTGTTTTATGAGGGAAAATGGGCTGCAGAGCAGTGCTCCAGCTGGAGCCCGGCCACTCGGGCTGAATCAGGCACTGCTGGGTGCCTGCAGCACCACAGCACCCACAGCACCCACAGCACCCCAAGGACCCCGAGCATCCCCAGCACCCCCAGCACCCCCAGCACCCTGAGCACCCCCAGGACCCACAGGACCCTGAGCATCCACAACACACAGAGCACCCACAGCATCCTCAGCACCCGCAGCACTCTGAGCATTCTGAGCACCCCCAGCAACCACGGCACCCCGAGCATCCTGAGCACCCCAACACCCTGAGCATCCCCAGCACCCCAAGCATCCCAAGCATCCCACAGCTCCCTGAGCATCCCCAGGACCCAGAGCACCTTGAGCATCCTGAGCACTCCGAGCATCCTCAGCACCCCCAGCACTGTGAGCAGCCCAAGCACTCTGAGCACCCCAACACCCCGAGCACCCACAACACTCTGAGCACCCTGAGCACCCCCAGCACCTGCAGCAGCCTGAGCACCCAAGCACCCCATAGCTCCAGGACAGCCCTGCCCAGCCCGGTGTGGAAAGCCAGGCATCCCACACATCCCCTGTCCCCATGTTAAGTGCCCTACAACAGAAGGAACAAGCCTTCCCTCTCCATGCCTTCCTCCCTTGCACATGAGAAATGTCCCTGACCATGTCCCCACAGCCCCCAGAATGTCCTGCAGGGCCCCCCTGGGCACAGAGACACCCAGAGCGGGGCTGGAGCTCCGGGGATCCCTCAGGGATGGCACAGTCTGGGGCAGGGGGACACCCTGTATCCTGTTCACCCAGAGCCTAATACACCCAGGGACAGAGGAGGAGTGGAAATGAGGAAGAAGAGAGGTGGGAGAGGGCCCAGGGCTGTGCCACAGCAGGCAGGACCCTCKGGATCTGCCCCCGAGCTCTGCAAAGCTGCTCCTTGGGGACACAGCCCTGGAGCAGGAGCCCAGCAAAACCCACGGACAAAAAGCCTATTTCCTTGTTAAAACCAGGACACCTGGCAACCTAGATGAAATCAGCCCTTGTTTCTGGCTCTGCCTTATCAACCCTGTTCTATTTTTGTCCTAGAGCCAGGTTTTCGTACTACAAGCAGGATTTTCAGAGCTAGACTACACTGTGTTGTGGTTAAAATAACCTTCCCTGCTCTGGGAGCCAGAAGGATACAGATAGGAGCACGAYCTCTCCCAGCCCACATCCCTGCAAACCTCTCTGCAGCAGAGGGGAGGGAAAATGTGCCTTGGGTCCCAAGCAGAGAACTTGGCAGGGCAGCAGAACCCCACTGCGAAATGCTGCTTTATGTCATGCAGACGAAGCTGTTCCTTTGGAAGAGAGTGGCCAGGGACCCTGGCAGCTCCTTCCTTCCTTCCTTCCTTTCCTCCCATCGCAGTC
>NW_026629826.1:0-1460 GCF_030028575.1 Malurus melanocephalus
CCTTTGCACACGCAGGGGTCACACCCACGGGGCTGCCCCCGAGATGTGAGGGGGTGAAGGGATTCAGGGATGGATGAATAAATAAAGAAAATGTAAGTTAGATGGGAGGGTGGATTGATGGATGACAAGGGACAGACAGACACCTGGCATAAGGGACAGGGTCACGGCCAAGGGACAGTTCACAGTGTGACACCATCAGTCCCTAAAAGCCACCCTTGGGGTGACCACAACCCAGTTTATCCCTCCAAGCTTCCGTGGAGCAGCACTGCCCCCCCTGCCACCCTCGGGGTGAGCCCGTGGGTGCCACAGGTGTCGCTGGTGTCCCTCAGGGTGTCCCTTGGGAAGGGCAGGGCACAGCCTGGGCACGGGGGGGGTCTGGCTGTGACACCCCAAGGGGGTCACTGGTCATGCCAGCCCTGCCTGGCCCTGTGGCCCTGACCCCTGGCACAGTGTGGCACGTCCCAGTTCCGTCCCAGGGCACAGTGTCGCTGTCCCTTCCCATGGCAGTGTCCCCATCCCTGCCCGCAGTGTCCCCAGCCCTGTTTGTGGCACAGCGTGGGCTGTCCCCACCCCTGCCCGCGACACAGCCCTTCCTGTGGCACAGCTGTCGCGTTCCTGATGGTGGCAGTGTCCCCAGCCATTCCTGTGGCACAGCTGTCGCGTTCCTGATGATGGCAGTGTCCCCAGCCCTTCCCATGGCACAGCGTGGCACACCCCAGCCCTGCCAGTGGCGCTGTCCCCACCCTGCCGGTGGCAGTGTCCCCAGCCCTGTCCAGGACACAGCGTGGCACTGTCCCCACCCTGCTGGTGGCACGGGGTGGCACATCCCAGCCCTGCCCATGGCACAGCGTGGCACATCTTAGCCCTGCCGGTGGCAATGTCCCCAGCCCTGCTGGTGGCGCGGGGTGGCACTGACCCCACCCTGCCAGTGGCAGTGTCCCCATCCTGCCAATGGCCCTGTCCCCAGCCCTGCCCATGGCACAGCGTGGCACATCCCAGCCCTGCCAGTGGCGCTGTCCCCACCCTGCCGGTGGCACAGCGTGGCACATCTCAGCCCTGCTGGTGGCAGTGTCCCCACCCTGCCAGTGGCGCTGTCCCCACCCTGCCGGTGGCACTGTCCCCACCCTGCCGGTGGCACTGTCCCCACGCTGCCCGCTCCCCCGGCAGCCCCTCGGGCGGGTGGTCGCGGTCGCTGTGCTGACCCCTCCCCACCCCCGCGCTCAGCAGGGTGGGGCCGGGCCCGGCACAAGGCGGGGTCCCCGCAGCCCCCCGGGCCCCCCCTCCCGCTGCCGACGTGGAGGCCGCGCCGGGGACGTGTCAGGGGTGGGGAGGGAGCCAAGGGCAGCGCCGGAGCCTGCCCCAAATTGGGGTGGGAGGGGGCAGGGAGGGAGGGGACAGCGCCGGGAGAACGCGCCGGGCACCGCCGGGCACCCGCGGGCAGCGCCGCCCCTGTCCCTGTC
>NW_026629827.1:0-1490 GCF_030028575.1 Malurus melanocephalus
GGCCCAGGGGAGCGGATCAGATTCTGCAAAGTTTGCAAAGTTCCGCCACGGGGGCATTTTCGCACAAGTTTTGGGGATTTTTTTGATTCTTTTTTTTTCCTCCTTGGATCTCTGGAGAGGGCAAAAAGGGGAGTGGAAAGGGAGGGTTTGGAGCCAGGAATATGAATGATCTGTGGCCATCTGGGGGCTGGATGCGGAGTGCCTTATGTGTCCCACGGAAAAGCGGGGTCAGGGATCCGTGGGATAACGGGATCCCCTTACGTGCCCACAGACAGGCAGGGTCACAGATCCATGGAATGATGGGATTCTCTTACATGTCCTGCAGAAAAGCAGGGTCATGGATCCGCAGGATCCCCTTATGTGTCCCACAGAAAGGCGGGATCACGGATCTGCGGGATCCCCTTACGAGTCCCATAGAAAAGTGGGGTCAAGGATGTGTGGGATAACGGGATCCCCTCACATGTCTCACAGAAAAGCAGGGTCATGGATCCGTGGCATCCCCTTATGTGTCCCACAGAAAAGCAGGGTCACAGATCCGTGGGATAACGGGATCCCCTTATGAGTCCTAAAGAAAGGTGGGGTCATGGATCCCTGACATAATGGGATCCCCTTATGAGTCCCACAGAAAAGCGGGGTCACAGATCTGCGGGATCCCCTTATGTGTCCTACATAAAGGCGGGGTCACGGATCCGTGGCATAATGGGATTCCCTTACGTGTCCTGCAGAAAAGCGGGGTCATGGATCCACGGGATACCCTCATGTGTGGCACAGAAAGGCGGGGTCATGGATCCGTGGGATAACGGGATCGCCTCATCCCACAGAAAAGTGGGGTCACAGATCCATGGCATAATGGGATCCTGTGGGAAATTCCACAGGAAGGGGAAGGGACAYGGCAGGGACACGGAGACCCCCGTGGTCCACGCTTCCAGCCAGGATTTTGGGAGGAACTGTGTGAATTCCAGGAGAGCAGAGAAAGGGCCCTCCAGGCTCTCTCCTCCAAGTAAATCATCCCTGAACGCGCTTTTCCAAAGGAAACTGGGCTGGTTTGCCCGTGGGTGTCGGGATAAGGACCGGCTCACCCCAAACTGCTGAGGAGTTTTGGGGTTTCCCCCTCGGGTTTGTGGGAATGGGGGTATCCCCCGCTCTCAGTTAAGGATTTTTCCCAAAGAATTGGGAAAAGCAGGTGCTGTYGCCTCCCTCCAGCGTCCCCCTGAGAAATCCCGGATTTTCCCGGACCCGCCGTCCCTCTAGACTTGGCTGCGGAGGCTGGAGAAGGAAATCCAGCAAAATTGGGCTGGTTCTGGCTTTGATCTCAGCCCAGGCAGTTCAAAAGCGTTAATTTGATGGCTTTGTAGGATCAGGGGTATTTGGAGCCGGGGAATGCGGCTCCCGGAGGGAACGAAGCCACCCAGGGTGGGAATGTGTGAATTCCCAGTGTTTGTTTTGCGCGTTTTGCCCAAATTCCTCGCGGGGGTGGACACGACTGGGGG
>NW_026629828.1:0-1451 GCF_030028575.1 Malurus melanocephalus
GAGAAGCCCATCAGTGCTGAGCTGCTCCTGCTGTCTGGACTTTTCCCGGGGTCAAGCAATCCCAGCAGGATGTGCACTCCTGTCCCAGAGACRGTACAGAGCCATTCCTCAGGGGTGRCACCCCCGAGTGCCCGGCTGGGCTGGAGCCCCGTGGGGATGGTGTGGGACAGGGACACCCCTCTGAGGACAGGGACTGCACTTTCTCCKGCAGCCTGAGAGAGAGAAGGAAGAGCAAATGGAGGTGGATGTAGACAGTGAAGAACCGATGGAGGTGGATGAGGAAGAGTTGGTGGAAGAGATGGAAGTGGATATGGATGATGACATCGAGGACATGGAAGTGGACGAGGAAGAGGAGGTTGAGGACATGGAAGTGGATATGGAAGAGGATGTTGAGGACATGGAAGTTGATGAGGACGATGAAATTGAGGACATGGAAGTGGATGATGAGGATGAGCCCATGATCCTGGGATGAGAGAGGATGGACCCCCAGCAGCAGGACAGGCAGGTACTGGCCATGCCCTGCCCACAGGCACAGCGGGTCCCCTGCCGCCAGGCCGGGGTTGGGCTGGGTGGCCCCGCTCAGGGACACGGTGCCCTGGGGAGCCCTGGATTCTGGGGACCCAGGCACCACCCCCGGCCTGCCCTGAGCTCGCTTTRGRCCAGGCCAGCCCCGTCCCAGTGCCTGGGGCCGGCTCCCAGCCCCAGCCGGGCTCAGTGCTGGYGGCAGAGTCCCGCTGTGCCAGCGAGTGCCAGCCTGGGGGCACAGGGAACAGCCCTCAGGGCCRGGCTGCACTGACCCTGCTGCTTCCTTCTCTTCCAGGACTGATGGAGAGGCTGGCAGCAGGTATCATCACTTTGTACATACGTTATATATGTTTGTTATTTGATTGTTTCCTGTAAATATGTTATGAAGATTCTTATTTTTAGGTGTTTCTCTAAATATGTTTTGAGGGATGTAAATACATTTTGAAGATTGTTATTTCTTAGGCCCCCATGTAAATACGTTCTGTAGACTGTTGTTGTTATAATGATTCTTATCATCAATAAGAATCTTATTCTCAATAAATACATTTACAATTTTTATTACACTTCTGTGTATGAATTGTCCTTGTTTGTCACTCCCCGGCTCTTTGCAATTCCTTTGGGCACAGTTGTGGTTTCCCCTTGCCCCGGGTTCCCCTGGCTGAGGGTCTCTGGTGGTGCTGGCACGGCCACTCCGGGGCTGGGGTTCCCTGTGCACAGGGGGGTCCCACTGGCACCGCTCCCAGCACTGGGCCCTGCTCGTGTTCTGGGCTGGGGCAGAGCRCTGTCCCCAAGAGCAAAGYTGTCACCAGCACAGAGCGGGCTCTGACAGCAGAGGGCCCTGCAGCGATGCCACCAAACCCGGCAGGGAACCTTCTGCCACCCTTCCTGCTGCAGCCAAAGGCTCTCCTGGGCCGACAGCTGCCATC
>NW_026629829.1:0-1468 GCF_030028575.1 Malurus melanocephalus
GATCCAAAGGTGATTTTGGGGTGTCCCCCCTCAGGTGGACGTGCTGATGGAGGCGGCCGCGCACGGCGAGAGTGACCCCATGAAGGGCGTGTCCGAGAACATCATGCTGGGCCAGCTGGCCCCGGCCGGCACCGGCTGCTTCGATCTCCTGCTGGACGCCGAGAAATGCAAACACGGCATGGAGATCCCCAGCGCCCTGCCCGGCCTGGGCGTCGGCGGCCGTGAGTCAGCGGGGACATTGCGGGGACAGCGCGGGGGTGGGGACGTTTGTGGGGGATGGGGATGTTACTGGGAATGGGGACAGTCCTGGAAATGGGGACATTGCCCATGGGGATGTTCCTGGAAATGGGACATTCCTGGGAATGGGGACGTTCCCCATAGGGATGTTCCTGCAAAATGGAGACGTTGCCCATGGGGACATTCCCAGAAATAGGGACATTCCCCATGGGGCCATTTCCAGAAATGGAGACATTTCCCATGAGGACGTTCCCGGGAATGGGGATGTTTGTGGGGGATGGGGATGTTACTGGAAATGGAGACGTTGCCCATGGGGACATTCCTGGAAATGGGGACATTCCCCATGGGGATGTTTGGGGGATGGGAACGTTCCTCATGGGGATATGCCTTGAAATGGGGACATTCACAATGGGGACGTTCCTGGAAATGGAGACGTTGCCCATGGGGACGTCCTGGGAATGGGGATGTTCCCTGAAATGGAGACATTCCTGGAAATGGGGACATTCCTGAGAATGGGGACATTTCACATGGGGATGTTCCTGGAAATGGAGAGATTTCCCATGGGGACATTCCCAGGAAAACGAGGACATTCCCCCTGGGGACATTCCTGAGAATGGGGACATTCCCTGAAATGGGGTCATTCCCCATGGGGACATTTCAGAGAACTGGGGACATTCCCCATGGGGACGTTCGTGGGAGTGGGGACATTCCCGGAAATGGAGAGATTTCCCATGGGGACATTCCCAGGAAAACGAGGTCATTCCCCATGGGGATGTTCCTGGGAATGGGGACGTTCCCCATGGGGACATTCCCAGAAATGGAGACGTTACTGGGAATGGGAACATTCACAATGGGGATATTCCTGGAAATGGGGACATTCCCCACGGGGCCATTTCCAGAGATGGAGACATTTCCCATGAGGACATTCCCAGGAATGGGGACATTGCCCATGGAAACATTCCTGGAAATGGGGACATTCACCATGGGGACATTCTCTGAAATGGGGATATTCCCAGGAAAACGGGGACATTCCCCATGAGGACCATGAGGACATTCCCTGAAATGTGGACATTCGTGGGAATGGGGGCTCATTCCCATGGGGACATTCCGGAAATGGGGCCATTGCGCACATGGAGGAGTTGGGGACACCCCAAGGGTGGTGACACAAAGACCTCCAAGGTGTCATCGTGGTCATTGTCCAGTTCTGGGTGGCCTTGGGAGGAGGAGATGG
>NW_026629830.1:0-1509 GCF_030028575.1 Malurus melanocephalus
CCTGGGAAAAGAAAGGTGTGTTAACTGCCCACATGGAGGAGGAATGCTGCATCCTTGAGAAAAGCAGATTGGAATGTAGAATTGATAATGCAGGTGGCTGAAAATTATAAGCATTACTAATACTGTGGCTTTTGCAAACTCACCAATTATGTTCTGATTACTAATTAAACAGCTGTCTCTTGACCAATGTATGTTTGACACAAATGTATACTCTAGTTGCTAAAGTGGATAAAAGAGGCTTGTCCCATAATAAACTTCCTTCTTTCTTTCTTTCTTTCTGTTTTTTCACCCACTTTCTGTGTGTTTTGTATCTATTCTTTTCTGTCGCTGTTTAGCCAGCAGCGACACCAAATGTATCGGGGTGAGCAGGTGGGGGGTGTCCCCCACATCTGGGTGACAGCTCTGAGCCCCCAGGGCTTCCCAGCCAGGCACACTCAGGCTGTGGYTCAAGACAGGAGCCAAAGGAAGCAGCTGGGATTGTCAGAATCCCAAATGCCAGAGGGGTCTGGAGAGATCCCATCACACAATCATGGCATACCCTAAATTGGACCCAAAAGGGTCACCCAGTCCAGCTCCTGGCCCTGCYCAGACCCCCCAACAATCCCCCCCTGTCCATCCCTGGCAGYGCTGTCCCAACGCTCCTGGAGCTCTGGCAGCCTCGGGGCYGGGACCATTCCCTGGGGAGCCTGGGCAGTGCCAGCACCCTCTGGGGACAGAAGAACCTTTCCCTGATTTCCAACAGAACCAAACAGTCCTTGCCTACCTTTAGGTAAACACTGATTTCAGAGGTCTTGCACAGCTCTCTGCTGCAGCTCTCTCCTCTCTCTCTGGGCTGTCATGATTTTAAATGCTACTTGAGCTCCTTCACATCCCATCTCCCTGCTCATTCCCCATCCATTCTGCAGCAATTCTTCCACCTGTGTGGCACAAAACCCTCTGGAAATGTTCCTCCATCCCTCTGTACTCACACCAGATGAGTGTGCAATGCACTTTTTCAAATTCCCAGCTCCAGCCCCAGCAGTGCTGGTCAATGCAAACACCCTGAAGTGCCCCTGAGCCTTCCCCTTCCCTGCTCCCACAGCCCAGTGCCATTCCCAGCCATGCAAATCTCTATTTCCACACCATGATGGGCTCAACACAAAATGGCATTTCCAGAACAAAGGGAGGAGATTTGTTCAGTTTTGGTTGGGGTTTCATTTTTTAAAGGCAAGTTGTGAAAAAAATGAGAGCTTCTCTTAGAGATAAATCTGCCTCTGTAAGCTAAATAGGAAAAGTGCATTTCCATGGCTTTCCATGCCTCAGAGCCTCTTTGATAGCTCAGGAGTGTGTAGGCAAACCTGGCCTTAGGCACAGGCTTTGCATTGGAAGGGACCTCAAARAYCATCTWGTTGAAGCTGAAATCTGTTTTACATTAATTCAAAATGCATTTCATGAGTGATTCATCCTCACAATGGGATAAGCATAGGAACTGAGCCTCAGAGAATGAAAACCACAGAACTTTAGTGCATT
>NW_026629831.1:0-1452 GCF_030028575.1 Malurus melanocephalus
AAAAGCAAAGGCGCGGCCTCGTTCCCCCGTGGGCCGGAGCTGCGGCCTCGTTAGCGGAGATCTTAATGAGACATCGCTAATTAATGGAATTAACGGCCCCCGGAGAGCCGGGAGCGCGGGAAACGGGGAAAGGGGGAGGGGAGGGGCTGTGCCTCAGTTTCCCCGCGGAATTTCGGTGTTCATGGGGGGATAAAGGGATGGGGAACTCCCGTGCCTCAGTTTCCCTATAAAAATTCCGTGTCGGAGGGGGAATCGGGATTGGGATCGCCCGTGCCTCAGTTTCCCCACGGAATTTTTGGTGTTCCTGGACCTCCCGTGCCTCAGTTTCCCTTTAAAAATTCCATGTCCAGGGGGGTATAAAGGGATCGGGAATTCCCGTGCCTCAGTTTCCCCACGGAAAATCCATGTCCAAGGGGGATAAAAGGGATCGGGATCGGAACCGCCCGTGACTCAGTTTCCCTGCGGGATTTTGGTGTTCATGGACCTCCCGTGCCTCAGTTTCCCCATGGAAATTCCGTGTCCGGGAGGGAAAAAGGGATGGGGAACTTCGGTGCCTCAGTTTCCCCACGGGATTTTGGTGTCCGAGGGGGGATCGGGATTAGGATCACCCGTGCCTCAGTTTCCCTAAAAAAAAATTCGGTATCCAGGGGACAATAAAGGGATCGGGAACTCCCATGCCTCAGTTTCCCCAGGGAAATTCCGTTTCCGAGGGGGGATCGCCCGTGCCTCAGTTTCCCCACGGATTCCCGAGGGAATCCCGCACCGCCCCCACCCCCGAAAAAACGGGAATTTCACACAAAAAAAAACCCAAAAAAATCCCAAATCCGGGAGAAAACCGAAAAAAACGGAGCCCTCAAAGCGGCGATCAAACCCCAAAAGCGGCGGGGACCCCAAAACTCTTCCCCTTCCCCCTTTTCCAGGAAAATTCCCGAGGAATTTCAGCTCCTTGGGGTGGGGACCCCCCTTTGTCCCCCCGACCCTTTTTGCGACCCCAAAATCCCAAAAATTCCCCCCAAATTCCCCAAAAATCCCAAAAATTTCTTCGGGTTCACCCCAAACCCCGCCGGGACCTCAAAAATTTAACCCCAAAAAAACCCCCCGGATCACCCCAAAAAAAACCCGCGCGGTGAATTTTTTGGGGTGATTTTGGGGCATTTTTGGGGTGATTTTGGGTGATTTTAGGGCAGTTTTGGTTTTTTGGGAGGTACTTTTGGAGGTGATTTTGGGGCAGTTTTGAGGGTTTCTTTTTGGGCGGTTTTGGGGCAGTTTTGGGGTGATTTTGGGGCGTTTTTGAGGCTGGTTTTGGGTGATTTTAGGGCAGTTTTGGTATTTTTAGGGGGTACTTTTGGAGGTGATTTTGGGGCAGTTTTGAGGGTTTTTTTCGGGCAGTTTTGGGGTGATTTTGGGGCGTTTTTGAGGTGATTTTGAGGTGATTTTGGGGCAGTTTTGGAG
>NW_026629832.1:0-1451 GCF_030028575.1 Malurus melanocephalus
CCCCTCCGCTGTCCCCTCAGCTCTCCCCGCCACTGCCACTGCAAACGCACCGAGCGTTTGTGCCAGAGCTCCTTCCCACTCCCGGCAGCGACATCGGCGGTGGCAGCTCGCGTCTCATTCCCTCCGCTGCCCTCCCTCCCTCGCAGGCCCCCGTGTCATTTCCCTTTATCGACAGCCTTTAATGGGACGAGGCTTTTGCCAGCAGAGAGGAGCCAATGTGTTCTGAGCGGCTGTCAGAGGCGCTCGGGCTGCATAAAGAGCCTCCCATGTGGTCTCGCAGTTAAAATATATATACAGACACCAGACAAAACTGTCACCGGCGTGCCAGAACCGTCATTAGCACTTGATCTTCCCAGCGCAGAGGACATGCCTCAGCTAGTTATTTTCATCCCAAATCCGGTTTTTTTTTGTTGTTGTTGTCGTTGTTCCCGTGTTATTTTGGGAACGGGGCTGGGGAGGGGTATTTTGTTTCCCCTACACCTCGTGGAGGAGACAGCACAGGCCTGGTGGGCACATTATGTTCGCAGTAAGGAGCTGTGGCATCTCTGTGAGAGGTTTTGGAAAGCGCCAGGCGCTCTCCCAGCCTGCCCGTCCCCCTGGCACCCTTTGGATGAGCTTTGRATGGGGCTGAGCCAGCTGGGGAGGGGAGGGGAAGGAAAACCCACAGAGCACCAGGAGGGAGCCATAATGTGAGCAAGGCAAGGAGATGAGTTCTCCCWTTTCTCTGATTTCTCCGATTTYTCAGTGGGAAATTTCGYCCCCATGGCAGGGGTGGAACAAGAGGAGCTTYYRGGTCAMTCCCAACCCAAACCATCTRGGGTTCTGTGGAATATTCCAGTAAATTTCAGTCAAGATCRCATTCATCCTGGGTTCAGACATTCACAGACAGGGTTTGGAGGGGCAGTTCCCCAYGCTGACAGCCACAGCCTTGGTCTTCCTCCACTGATGTTCCTCTCTGCCCAAGCAAAAGGACAAAAGATGTCCTGCCGAGCATCTTTGGGCACAGAAACAGAAAAAGGGACCCTGGTGCYRACAGGAAATTCRCTTTAAGAGCCARAARAGCYCCTGACAGGCCAAGCATCCTCTGCRTGCCCATCTCCAGGAGCACAAGCAGATGAAAAACCCAAATATTTTCTGTTTGGCTTGAAAGGGAGCCTTAAATTCATCTCCTGATTTATTCACCGGTGCTCGATTCAAGCACACACACACCCAACAGCTCCGTAATAGGGAAATTCAGGATATATCATGGGAGTTAGACACGTATCCATTACACACAGCAGTCGTTAATCTCCAGTGAATGTGTTTAATAATAGCTATTTATGTACCATACATTAACCACCCCTTTTAAGCTGAAACTGAATGCATATTTGAGACCCTTAATTCAAAGCGCTACTTAGAGCTCTGAGGCTTTGAGTCGGGATAATAAGGATTTCACAAGAGGGGTGTTTAAG
>NW_026629833.1:0-1467 GCF_030028575.1 Malurus melanocephalus
AATATCGACAGTTTGTAAACTCTGTCCTGACCTTCCTCCCTCACATAAACTCGGGGCTGAGTCAGGACAATAAATCTGCTGCGTCTCCTTCAGGAAGGGAAATGATTGCTCATTTCTCGTGATGAAAGGGATTTTATCCCGAAGAGCCCGGCTTGGTGGTGATTTGCAGCAATGGGATTTGTGCAGCGATAACTCAGCCCTGTGTGGGGACTCTTCACATCTTCAGCACTCCAGATGTTTCTGAGTTATTGCTGCCCAAGGAGGGGAGAAAAAGAAGCAGAAAAAGAAGCAGAAAAAGAAGCAGAAAAAGAAGCAGAAAAAGGCCTTGGCTGAGCTCTGGGAATCATGGATGGGCTGTGGGCGAGGCATGGGAAGTGGAGAGCTGGAAAAGAGGGATTTGCATCAATGCGGAATGAGCAAACACAGGGAAGCCAAGCAGGATCTCCATGGAGATTTCCAGCAGGTTCATTAATTGAATCAAATCAAATCTCTTTGCAGAGGTTCCTGCAGGACCTTTGGCAGCAGCAGGACATGGAAGCTGTGTCCCCTCAGCCTGGCAGAGCAGGACAGGGCRCCAGAGCTGCTCCTCAGCTCCTCCTGAGCTCTCCCCAAGCACAGAGGCACAAATGGGGTTAATTTTCTCCTCGGCAGCAAGAACCCAGAGCTTATTGATGATGGGCAGCAGCTTAGTGGAGCCCTGTTGGAGCAGGAGTGCTCTGAAAGCCCTGAATGGACGCCAGTCAGGTTTTTACGGGTTTTTTAAAAGCCTCATCAGGCTGTGAGCGCAGTTTGGCTTTGGTGCATGGCAGATGGCTCAGGAGATGCTGCTCTGCTCTATACATAGCAATTTTTGACCTAAATCTACTTTTTTCTCTTCTGCAGCAAGCACGAGTGTTTTTGCTGGTGCGGGAGATTTCCAGGGTGGATTTTCTGGGGAGGGAGAGGGGGAAGCCTCTGCCATCCCCTGGCAGGACAAACACCCATCCCAGAGGTTCTGTGCTGTCAGTGGAACCAGCAGCTCCTGYCTGAGTGCAGCTGGGCCAAATCCTGCACCAGCAGAGGCTCCTCCTGCACCGCCCCAGCTTTTGGAGCGTTCTGGGGTCAGCTCAAGGCTCTGGGGACAGCACGAGCTTGGGGCTCACCAGGAACAGAACCCGGGATGGTTTGGGGCAGAAGGGACCTTAAAGCCCAYCCAGTGCCACYCCTGCCATGGCAGRGACMSCTCCCACTGTCCCCAATGTCCAGCCTGGCCTGGGACATTCCCTGCAGTGACACTGCTGTGTCCCTGCGTGTCCCGTGTTGGTGACAGGGGTGTCACAGGGGGACAGAGGGCTCAGAGCAGCTCCTGGAATGACTGAATGTCTGCTGGAAAACGAGCTGTGGTGAGGAGAGGAACCTTCAGAGCAGCTGTGTCTGACAGGAGCCAGCCCAGGATCTCAGTGGGACCTTACAGCCTGTTGAAAGATA
>NW_026629834.1:0-1453 GCF_030028575.1 Malurus melanocephalus
TCCTGGCAGCTCACCCGGTACTCTTTGATCTCCTCCTGCAGGATTTGATCGGCGTCGGCGTAAACCTCGACCTTGCGCTGCTTCTCCAGCTTCCGGCGCAGCCGAGACAGCTCCTCCTGACGGGATAGAAAACACCCAAAAATGTAAAAATATAACCCAAAAAAAAATCAGAAAAAATAAAAAAAAAAAGAATTCACAAAAAAATCCTCTTTTTTTCCCAAAATCCCCTATAAATTTCCCCTGAAATCTTCCAAAACCTCCCACTTTTTTTCCCACAATCCCCCAAATTTCCCGATTTTCCCAAAACCTCCAAATATTCCCAAAATCCTCCAAACTTTCCCATTCTTTTTCCCCAAAACCTCCCATTTTTTTTCCCAAAATCTGCCAAAATTTCCCATTTTTTTCAGTTTTTTCCCCTAAATCCCCCAAATTTTTTCCAAATTTCCCAAAATCCCCGATTTTCCCCCAAAATTCCCATTATATTTTCCCCCAAATCCCCCAAATTTCTCCCTTCTTTCTCCAAAATTTCCAAATTGTTTTTCCCTGAATTTTTAACTTTTTCCCAAAAATTTCCAATTTCTTTTCCCAAATTTCCCAAATTTTCCCCAAAATCTCCCAGGTTTTTCCCCAAATTTCCCAATTTTCCCCAAAATTTCTCAATTTTTTCCCAAAATTTCTCAATTTTTTCCCAAAATCTCCCAAAATGTCCCAATTATTTCCCCAAATTCCCCAAATTAACAATTTTTTCCCAAATTTCTCCCAAAACCTCCCAAAATCCCCGAAAAATGCTTCCAATTTTTCCCCAAAATCCCCATTTTTTTCCCCCAAACCTCCCATTTTTTCCCAAAATTTCCCTTTTTTTTCCCAAAATTTCACATTTTTTTTGTAAACTGTCCCAGTTTTTTTCCCAATTTTTTTCCCAATTTCCCAATTTTTTCCCAAAATCCCCATTTTTTTCCCGCAAATTTCCCCTCTCACCTGTGCCCGTTTGAGGCTGAGCTGTTCCTTATTCCCCTAAACCTCCCAAAATCTCCCAAAATCCCAAAATTTCCCCCATTTTTCCCAAAATTTCCCATTTTTTTTCCCCAAAATTCTCATTTTTTTCCCCAAATTCCCCAATTTTTTCCAAATTTCCCATTTTTTACCCCAAAATTTCCCAATATTTTTCCCCAAATTCCCCAAGCTTTCCCCAAACTTTCCTAATTTTTTTCCACCAAATTTCCCAGTTTTTTCCCCCAAAACCTCCCATTTTTTCCAAAAATTTCCTCAAAATTTCCCCAAAAGTTTCCATTTTTTCCCCTAAAACCTCCAATTTTTCCCCAAAATTTCCCTAAAATTTCCCCAAAAATTCCCATTATTTTCCCCCAAAACCTCCCATTTTTTCCCAATTTTTTCCCAATTTTTTTCCCAAATTCCCCAAAATTTCCCAATTTTCCCAAAATCCCCACTTTTT
>NW_026629835.1:0-1516 GCF_030028575.1 Malurus melanocephalus
TTGATTATTCCACCTCTAGTGTTGTGGGTTAAGATTCTTCCCCTTTTGTTCTCTTTGGGAATTTTTTCTTTCCCATTTGTTGCTGGGATACACTAATTGCCGGGTCATCCTTTTGATGGCTGGGCTATTAATAAAGACAATGATACCTAAACGGTCTTGCTGAGCGCTGGGTGTGGGTGCATTTGTGTGGTGGGGGAGGGTAACTTTTTTTTTTTTGCTTCGCTGCTTGGCTGGGAGAAGCAAGTCTGCCCGCTGGCTGCTCTGGAGAGAGCTGGCCTGCCCTTTTTCTGCAGAGACCAGCATCTCCACTCATTGAGTTCCTGCTTGCTGCACGGTGGTTTTCTCTCCTGTGCCTCGCTGGGAACCTCTGCGATTCCAGCTTCAGGGGTGAGCTCTGCTCCATCCCGTCTCGCAGCCGCGGGATTGTGCTCGTCTCTTTGCTGTCCTGGGTTTCTTGCTGTCCAGAGGAGATCGGCGTTTTCCGCTGTTGAGTTTTACAGAGAAACTTTTCTCCATCCACCTCTGCCATTTTGTGTCAATCACTGGTGCCGCAGGAGATCTGAGCCAGCCGGGACCCGCGCCACTGCATCCCCTGCAGCCGCCGGGGAATCGCTGCACCCGCCCTGCCCGGCCGGGAGCCAACAGCGCCCCTGCCGACTGGAACTGTAACTGCACCAAAGGGGAGGCTGTGTCTCTGTAAGGCTGTCACTGGGTTTGGGACTGGGCTGGTTGTTGCTATTGTTATTGTTACTTGTGTCACCTTGTTATACATATTAGTAAAACTGTTATTCCCTTTTACCCATATTCTTGCCTGAAAGCCCGTGATTTTTTTCAAAGCTATAATAATTCGGAGGGAAGGGGGGGTCATATCCACCACTCCAAGGGGGGGTCCCTGCCTTCATTGGCAAACACCTGTCTTTCAAACCAAGACATCTAGCAATAGAGAAACCAGGATCCTGAACTGAATGAATTCAAAGAAAAATGCCTTACTCAGGAATTTAACTGCAAGAATTAACCAAGATTTGTATCACAAATCAACTTCAAACATGCACAAAAAAAACAAATGAAGGACTTGATGTCAGGTCCCTAAGATTTCTACCATGCCGTCAGTGTGTTATAAAAAAAAAGCCACAAATCTTGTTCACAGAAATTCATTATGTAGCATTTTACATGAAAATACAGGATGTTGTTATACAGCCAAGCATCTGGGGAGATTAGCCCCGATTTAAAAAAAAAGTCTCTAGGAAACGCAGCTATTTACTAGAACAAGAATGAGGGCAGAACAAACTACCGGATTTGTGCAATTGAATCAARCTGGATGTTAAGAAGCATTATTTTACCATGCAACAAATCAAACAGAAATATTTTCCTTGATCCTAAGAGATGCTGAGGACAAAGCTACCAGTAATTGTCTACAAAAAAAAATTTTACCATGCAACAAATCAAACAGAAATATTTTCCTTGATCCTAAGAGATGCTGAGGACAAAGCTACCAGTAATTGTCTACAAAAAAAAA
>NW_026629836.1:0-1507 GCF_030028575.1 Malurus melanocephalus
AAAAAGGGGGCGTGGCCATAGAACATCTCATAGGCCACCACCCCCAGCGCCCACCAATCACATTCGGGGCCGTAGGAGAGGGCGGGGTCTTCGACCGCGCGGAGGATTTCGGGGGACAGGTAATCGGGGGTGCCCACGGCCACCGAGGAACGCACCTGGGGACATTTGGGGACATTTGGAGAAAATTTGGGAGAGATTGGGAAAAAAAATTGGGAAAAAATCGGGAAAAAATCGGGAAAAAATGGGGAAAATATGGGGAAAATATGGGGAAAAGATAGGGAAAAAAAGGGCAAAATCGGAGAGAAAGTGGGGAAAAGTTGGGAGAAAAGTTTGAAATAATGGGGGAAAGGTTGGGAGAAAAGTGGGAGAATATGGAGGAAAAGTTGGAGAAAAATCGGGGAAAAATTGGGGAAAATTGGGAAAAAATTGGGGAAAAATTGGGGGATTGGGGACATTGGTGCCATTTTGGCGCCATTTTAACCCCATTTTAATCCCATTTTAACCCCATTTTGGCACCATTTTGGGCGCCATTTCTACACCATTTTTTGCCCCATTTTGGGCGCCATTTTAACCCCATTTTGGCCCCATTTAACCCCATTTGGTGACATTTTGATTGGTGATTTTTGTCACCATTTTTTTTGCCATTTTAACCCCATTTTGATGCCATTTAACCCCATTTGGCGCAATTTTAACCCCATTTTGGTGCCATTTTGACACCATTTTGGGCACCATTTTGGTGCTATTTTAACACCATTTTAACCCCATTTTAACCCAATTTTAACACCATTTTAACACCATTTTGGGCACCATTTTGGGCACCGTTTTTTGCCATTTTAACCCCATTTTGGGCACCATTTTGGGCGCCATTTTTACACCATTTTTTGCCATTTTAACCCCATTTTGATGCCATTTTAACACCATTTTGGGTACCATTTTTGTGCCATTTTAACACCATTTTAACACCATTTTGGGCGCCATTTTTGTGCCATTTTGGTGCCATTTTGTGCCATTTTGGCACCATTTTGATGCCATTTTAACCCCATTTTAACCCCATTTTGGCCCCATTTTGGGCGCCATTTTGACCCCATTTTAACCCCATTTTGGCCCCATTTTTGGCACCATTTTTTGCCATTTTAACCCTATTTTGATGCCATTTGGTGACATTTTGATTGGTGATTTTTGACACCATTTTGGCACCATTTTTGTGCCATTTTGGTGCCATTTTAACCTCATTTTAACCCCATTTTGGGCACCAATTTGGGCGCCTTTTTAACCCATTTTTTTCCATTTTAACCCCATTTTAACCCCATTTGGGGACATTTTGGGGACAGTGCCACTCACGGTGCCATCGGGCCCGAGGCGCAGGCAGGACCCGAAGTCCCCGAGCCGGACGTGTCCCCATCGGTCCAGGAGGATGTTGTCGGGTTTGATGTCCCTGCCAGGGGGTGGCATTTGTCACCAAAGAGCTCCCGATGTCCCCAATCCCCGATTTTCCAATTTTTCCCCA
>NW_026629837.1:0-1467 GCF_030028575.1 Malurus melanocephalus
TTACATATGTGGAAGTTGTTATACGTGTCTTCACATTGTTTTTGTATCAGCAATAGTGTGGCCAGCAGGACCAGGGCAGTGACTCTCCCCCTGCACCCAGCATGGGTGCGGCCACATCTCGAGTGCCATGTTCAGTTCTGGGTCCCTCACTTAAGAAAGGCAGTGAGGGGCTGGAGTGAGCCCAGAGAAGGGCAGCGGAGCTGGAGAAGGGTCTGGAGCACAAATCCTCTTGAGGAGCATCTGAGGGAGCTGAGCGTTATTTAGCCTGGAAGAAAAGAGGGTCAGGGGGTATCTTACTGCTCTCTTCAATCACCTTAAAAGGGATTGTAATAAGGTGGGGATCAGCCTCTTTTCCCAGGTAACAAGTGACCAGACAAGAGGACAGAGTCTTAAGCTGCACCAGGGAAGGTTTACGTTTGATATCAGGATGAATTCCTTCACGAAATTGACAATTGGACATTGGAATGGGCTGCCCCGGAAGGTGGTGGTGTCACTGTCCCAGGGGGCATTTAAGGAAAGATTGGACCTGGCACTCAATGCCATGGTCTAGTTAACATGGTGGTTGAGGCATGAGGTGTTGACGCATAACTTAAACTCGTTGATCTCTGTCTTTTCCAACCTGATTGATCCTGTGATTCTGCGAAGCAGAAGCAAGGAGGCTGGGAGAAGGAGGGGATGGAAGAGCACATGGCAGGGGATTTTGGAACGCCACAGGAAAAGGCTTGTGGAAGGGAAGAGGGCTGTCCCGAGGAAGCCGGGAGCAAACGCGAGGAGCCGGGGGCGTGGGTCAGGTCTGTGAGGGAGCAGAGCTGCGGGGGCCGAGACCTTAGCCAGGGGCCCGACCACAGGCCGGCCCCTGCAGCCGGGACACCGCGGCTCCGTTCCCAGCCCTTCCACCTGGGACACCCCGGCTCCATTCACGGCCCTTCCACCTGGGACACCCCGGCTCCGTTCCCAGCCCTTCTAGCCGGGACACCGCGGCTCCATTCACGGCCCCTCCAGCTGGGACATCCCGGTTCCATTCACGGCCCTTCCAACTGGAACACCCCAGCTCCATTCACGGCCCTTCCAGCCGGGACACCCCGGCTCCATTCACGGCCCCTGCAGCCGGGACAACCCGGCTCCATTCACGGCCCCTCCAGCCGGGTCACCCCAGCTCCATTCACGGCCCCTCCAGCCGGGACACCCCGGCTCCATTCACGGCCCCTCCAGCCGGGACACCCCGGCTCCATTCCCGGCCCCTCCAGCTGGGACACCCCAGCTCCGTTCCCGGCCCCTCCAGCTGGAACATCCCGGCTCCGTTCCCGGCCACACCCCGGCTCCATTCACGGCCCTTCCAGCTGGAACACCCCAGCTCCATTCCCAGCCCCTCCAGCCGGGGCACCGCGGTTCTGTGCCGGCCGCGGCTCCCGGCCCCGGGGGTGCAGTTTGAGGGGGCCGGACAGCCCCATGTTCCCTGCTTTATAC
>NW_026629838.1:0-1407 GCF_030028575.1 Malurus melanocephalus
CCCTCCCCAGGTGATTTCAGACCCCTCCAGGAACACCTGGATGCTCCAAATTCCGGTTTTTTCCCCAAATTTGGGGGTTTTGGGTCACCTGAGGATCCTCCCGGCTCCCCTGAGACTCTCAGGAACACCTGGATCCTCCAAATTTTGGGATTTTTCCCCCCAAATTTGGGTCTCTTGGGTCACCTGGGACCCCTGGAAACACCTGGAATCTCCAAATTTTGCCATTTACCCTCAAAATTTGGGGGTTTTGGGTCACCTGGGAGCGCCAAGAACACCTGGAATCTCCAAATTTTGCCATTTCGCCCCAAATTTGGGGGTTTTGGGACACCTGGGACCCTCCCAGCAGAACTGGGACCCCCAGGAACACCTGGATCCTCCAAAATCTGGGTTTTTCCCCAAAATTTGAGTCCTTCGGTCACCAATGTCCCCCATTTCCCCCATTTCCCCTATTTCCGTCAGGCGGCGCGCTGCCAGCAGGCGATCGCGGCGCAGCGGGGCGCGGTGTCTCTGGTGGAGCGGGCGCAGCGGGCGCAGCTGCACGAGCACGAGATCGGCCGGCGCCGCCAGGAGCTCGAGGCCACCGTGCGCAAACCGGCCGAGGCCGAGCGCTTCCGCCTCGAGCGCCTGGCCGAGGCACACAGGTCAGTGCCGGATGGACGGACGGATGGACAGATGGATGGATGGCCCTTTAAGAGAGGCCACGCCCACCCTGGGTGGGGGGAGGGCCGGCAACGTCTGTGAGGGGACCAGGTTGGGGGGAAGCGTTGCCACTTTAAGAGGGGTGTTGCCCCTTTAAGGGGGCCATTGCCCATTTAAGAGTGGCATTGCCCCTTTAAGAGGAGTGTTGCCCTTTTAAGTAAGGTGTTGCCCCTTTTAAGAGCAGCATTGCCCTTTTAAGAGGAGTGTTTCTTCTTTAAGAGGGGTGTTGCCCCTTTAAAAGAAGTGTTGCCCCTTTAAGAGAAGCATTGCCCCTTTAAGATGAGTGGTGTTGCCCCTTTAAGAAAAGTGTCCCCCCTTTAAGAGGGGTGTTGCCCCTTTAAGAGGAGTGTTGACCCTTTAAGAGAAGTGGTGTTGCCCCTTTAAGAGGGTGTGGCCCCTTTAAGAGGGTGTGGCCCGTTTAAGAGCAATATTGCCCTTTTAAGAGGCGTGTTGCCCCTTTAAGAGCAGCGTTGCCCTTTTAAGAGCAGTGTTGCCTCTTTAAAAGAAGTGTTGCTCCTTTAAGAGAAGCATTGCTCCTTTAAGAGGAGTGTTGCCCTTTTAAGAGAAGCGTTGCCCCTTTAAGAGGAGTGTTGCCCCTTTAAGAGGAGTGGTGTTGCCCCTTTAAGAGGGTGTGGCCCCTTTAAGAACAGTATTGCCCTTTTAAGAGGCGTGTTGCCCCTTTAAGAGCGGCATTGCCCTTTTTAAGAC
>NW_026629839.1:0-1473 GCF_030028575.1 Malurus melanocephalus
CCCTGATGAGGACAGGAGCACATCCCCATCCCTGGAGGAGAAGGATTCAGGGCTGTTCCTGCTGCGCAAGGACAGCGAGCGCCGCGCCATCCTCTTCAAAATCCTCAAGGAAGAGCAGGAGAAAGTGGCTTCCAATCTGCAGGAGTGCATTGCACAGGTAATTCACTTCAGCTCTCCTTTTCCTGTTCAAAAGGAAAATAATGAGCCAAGTCATAGTATTCCTTTTCTGAAAACCAAGAAATGAAGGTGCTTGGATTATTAATCTCTGAGATCTGTAACTGTGTTGATGCCTTATCCMTTAGGCTCAYCTGAAAMAGAGGCCAGACAAASTTAAGAGAATGAGAATAGAAACTTTAATCCAGGCCTAACAGGCCCCTGGTACATCAGGGCAGACAAAGCCTCCTCCTGAGGCTRCACCYAAAATGGACMCWGAGTCACGAGATCTTCACCTTTTATMAGTTCTGCCTCATTAACATATTGGGTGTTAATTCTCCAATGATCTTTWCAGGTGATGATGTCACCCACCCCAAACTTGCTCCCCCMATTCTCTGTTGTTTCCATATTTTGGGGCTCTGAGGTGTCCTTGGATTCAGCTCAGAGAGGRATTGTTYTGTCYRAAGATGGGAKWAYRRTAGTTTYAGTGTTGYACYAGAGAATACAGACACATGAAAATATAGAAGCTAARAATCCTAAGGCATCAGTGTGAGCTGTTTGCTGTTGTCTGAATGGGTGGCAAATGGCAGCTTTTGGCTGCCAATGGGCTCAGGGTTTTATATGAGGAACAGGTTTGGGCATTTGCTGTGGGATTGTGGGGGCTCAGATTGATGAGTTGAGTGGTTTCGATGTCTTTTCTTTTGGCTCTTAAGGACATGGTGCTACAACACCACATGGTAATAGGTATGTTCTGCTTTAGAGAAATGATTAATAATTTCTATTAAAACATTTGTTAGCTAGAAGCCAAGATCACAGTATGTGAATCTTAAAAAAGCTAAAGTAGATTTTCTGAATGAAGAGGGGAAGGTTGATGGAAAGGCTTAGTGACTGTAAAGAGGAGCCAGAACAAATCATAGATTGGTTAATGCACAGCCAAACATTGCATTTTCTGCTTAATGTCTGCTTCTGCTGTGCCTCTGCCATCATTTATTCTCACTAAAGCTCTGTTTTTCCACCCTGCTGCTCCAGGGCCAGCTCAGCTCAGCCCAGGATTTGCTGCTCCCTGGCAAACTGGACCTGTCGGGCTCTACAGAACACAAACTCAGGCTGGGCTAAACTTCAGTCTGAGCTTACACTGCAAAACAGCTGATAGCCTTGCAATTAAAATTCAGAGTCAGAAATAATCAGGGCTCCAAATATTTTCCACAGTGAATAATTATTTAGTAGCAGCAAGTCCTGATTCTATTTCCAGCTGTTTCATAGCAATGCTGTAATAATATTTTTTCCATAATTTATGTAATGCTCCCTTTACCTTTTAAT
>NW_026629840.1:0-1468 GCF_030028575.1 Malurus melanocephalus
CACAACACCTCTGTCTGCAATTCCTGCACCAAACCTCTGGTGGTGGCTGGAGAAAATCATCCCTGGCTTGCTTTAAACACTCAGAGTGAGGACAAATCCACCATCTCTTAGGAGGTTGTTTCAGTTGTTTAATTTATTTCAGTTGTTTCAGTTGATTACGTTTATTCAGTTGATTCTGTTGATTCAGTTGATTACGTTTATTCAGACATTTATTCAGTTGATTTTTTTTTTTCTTTTGACACCTGCAAGAAATGCTCAAGCGCTGTTTTAGCAGAAGTATTTAGGATTTAGGATTTAGGATTTAGGATGCTGTGCTTTAGGATTTTGCACAGCAAAGCTTGTCTAACAGCATTCACAATTTGATCTTTGAGGAATTTCATCTTAGAGCGCTGGGTTGAGCAGGAATCACCCACAGGTCGATGACTGCAATTGTAATGAATTTTTCTTTCTTTTGCAAACTGTGAGTTGACATCTCCCTCCTGTCCTGGGCTCCTGTGCATGCACACATTTCCTGCAGCATTGCAGTTTTTCTGCCTTTTGCAGTGGTTTGAGGTGTCCAGCTCRTGAAAAGCAGAACACATCTGGACCCAAACGCCACAGCTGCACGTGCAGATGTGCGTTAAACCTGCAGCAAAACACTCCACTTATCTGAATGTAAATGGTCTTAAAGCTTTGATTTTTCTGAGAGCCTTTCCCTCCTGGTGAGCTCTTTTGGGGGCTGAGAAAACAGTTTGCTTCAGCAGGTTGTCCCACAAGATAATATGCATCCTAGATCTAAAAAAAAAAAAAAAAAAAATTCTAATCAGTGATTTTCTTTTTTTTTTCACTGTTTTTGACACGGGGATTTTTGTACCTATTCAAGGATCATCTGATCCTGCCAGTTCCAGGCAGGAGCTGCTCTGCTGGAAGAGAAAAGGTTTTATCTCACAGAGAAACACCTCCCTCCCTCCAGCATCATCCCCCCGGTGCTCACAGATCTTCGCACATTTGGCAGGTGGGTTTTCTCCTGCAGGCTGAGCTCCCAGMGATGCCTGGTTTGTGCTGATTAACACTGTGGAATGATAATTGGATTAGGATTTTCTCCTCCTTCCTCCCCAACCCTTGTCCAAGGTTTTCACAAATGGAAATCCTTTGTTCAAACACCTCAGAAAAACAATCAAACAATCACACACGTGCTGCAGTTCCCTTGCCTGGGACCTAAAAGAGAAGGCAAAAATTGTATTTTAGGGACACATGGWTAAATTAATCCTTGGAGGATGCTGTTTTCAATAGAATGACAGAATTTCTTCCAGCTTTGGTTTGTTTTTTGACAAAGACAATGCTCCTCTTTGCATCTCTTGCTGCCAGCCTGTGGTTCCAGCTGTCCCAGACTAACCTGCTTTCTCATGTGCCACGCTCTTAAAAAATATGCAGAGGTGTCTCTAAATACATATATTTATTTGGAAAAGAAAAAAAAAAAAAAAAAAAA
>NW_026629841.1:0-1462 GCF_030028575.1 Malurus melanocephalus
CTTCCAGTGCATCATGAAGGGAGGTGATATGAGCAAATACTTCATGTACTGGTACCGTCAGGGCCCACGGGGCACTCTGGAATGGATTTACAGGGAGGGTGGTATCTACGGAGAMGATTTCCAACATCGATTTAAGGGATCAGTGGACACCTCCGAGAACAGATTCACACTGCGGATCTGGGCGGTCAAGCAAGGGGACGCTGCAACGTATTACTGCGCAACAAGTATCACCCTGGAGCAGCTATGCAGCAGAGTGGACCAAAAACYGACASAYAGGCAACACAGATCTCTCAGCTTCTCTTTCTAACACCGGCTCCCCGGGGMCCTTGTCAGGCAAAGGCAKGTGCAGGAAACATCCCTGTGGCTAAGGCAGCCCAGGATCCCAGTGACATTCTTCTCTACAAGGGCCAATTTCTGGGCGAGTTGCCCACGGCCCCTTTGGCAGAACGCGCTCTCCGTGTGCGCAGCGCTGCTCTGTGCCCGCGGCCCCGGGGCCCGGGTTGGGTGTGCCGGGGGCGGGCAGAGGCGGGGCCGGGCGGCAGCGGCCCGAGCGCGGCTCCGCTCGGCTCCCGGGCGGCTGCGGCGGAGCCGGGGCCGGTCACCATGTGGGCCGGGTTGGGACCGGGGCTGCTGGCCTTGGCTTTGGCCCTGTGGCCGGCAGGTGAGAGCCGGGCGGGGAGGGCAGCGAGCACGGGGCGGGGGCAGGGGGAAAGAGAGCGGGAGCGGCCGGGAACGGGAGAGGGACACGGACAGGTTCAGACTCTGCCCGGGTCCGCCCGCCGGCCCAGCACAACCCGGTGTGGGCTCAGGGGCATCGCTCCTGGAGGGAGCGGAGCGGCGGCTCTGACTGTGCCGGGATCGGGGGAACCGGCACACCTGGAGAACCTCCTCACTTCGTGCTCGCTCCCTGCACGCTCTCCTTCCGCAGGGCTCTGGGCACAGATGAGGCTGGAGGAGGCTGGCGGAGGGCTGCGAGCGRCCGGGGATTCCGTGACCCTCTCCTGCCGTGGATCTGGATTCAGCTTTCATTATTATGATATTCGGTGGTACCGTCAGTCATTCGGAGGCATCTTCGAGTGGGTGTCTTGTATTGGCCCATATTCTTCTGTCAATTAAAGCGGGCCAGCAATCGAGGGTCGAGCCTTGCTGTCAAAGAACAATTCCGAGTCCRAGTCATCCCTGTCCCTGTGGGCCCTGAAGCCCCAGGATTCTGCCCAGTACTTCCGTGCCACTTCAGTATCAGAAAATCCAGCTGTGCTTTAGCAGAAACCTGGGTGGTCCTGGAGCAGAGTCCATGAGATTTGAACACGGAGAATTCTGAGGTAGCTCAGAGCTCTTCCCAAGGAATCGAGGGCCATCACTGTGCATTGCAGATGGTTCTGGCCTTTCTTCCAGAGCTCTTTTCCCCAATGACAAACGACATACCTGAAATCCCAAATACAATGCTTCATCCTGTAGAGGT
>NW_026629842.1:0-1416 GCF_030028575.1 Malurus melanocephalus
TAGTGCAGCTGCTGGCGCTGCAGGAAGGGGTGCAGGTAGTAGAGGAGGTGGCCCAGGTGGCTCTCGCGGTTGCGGTGGGGGACGATGACGGCGGTTCGGGATCGGGACTCGCACAGGGGGGGTCGGTAACGTCCCCCCTCCTGCACCGCCGGGTTCTTGGCCCGGATCTGCTCCAGCGTCGGCACCCGGGCGAAGGACACGGTCAGCGGCCCCACTGCGGGATGGGGGGACATGGGGATGGCTGGAGAAGGGGTTTGGGGTGTCCCTAATTGGGGGTTCTGGGGGTTTGTGCCTTCCCAAATCCTAAACTGGGTTTGGTGTGTCCCCCCCATCCTAAACCAAAGGGAGTTTGTGCCTCCCCAATTCCAGACTGGGCTGGGTGTGTTCCCCCATCCTAAACCAAAGGGGGTCCAGGGGTTTGTCCCCTCCCAGTCCCAAATGGGAGGGGGGATTTGGGGTGTCCCCAATTGGGGGTTCTGGGGGTTTGTGCCTCCCCAAATCCTAAATTGGGCTGGGTGTGTCTCCCCATCCTAAACCGAGGGGGTTTGTGCCTCCCAAATCCTAAATGGGAGGGGGCGATTTGGGGTGTCTCCAATTGGGGGTTCTGGGGATTTGTCTCCTCCCTAATCCTAAATTGGGTTGGGTTTGTCTCCCCAATCCTAAACAAATGGGGTTTGTGCCTCCCCAAATCCTAAAGTAGGTTTGATGTGTTCCCCCCATTCTAAACCAAAGGGGGTCCAGGGGTTTGTCCCCTCCCAGTCCCAAAGGGGAGGAGGGATTTGGGGTGTCCCCAATTGGGGGTTCTGGGGATTTGTGCCTCCCCAAATCCTAAATTGGGCTGGGTGTGTCCCCCATCCTAAACCAAGGGGGTTTGTTCCCCCAATCCCAAATGGGAGGGGGGGATTTGGGGTGTCCCCAATTGGGGTTCTGGGAGTTTGTGCCTCCCCAATCCCAAATGGGAGGAGGGATTTGGGGTGTCTCCAATTGGGGGTCCCAGGGATTTGTCCCCTCCCAATCCCAAACGGGGCTGGGTGTGTCTCCCCATCCTAAACCAAGGGGGTTTGTGCCTCCCCAATTCCAAACTGGGCTGGGTGTACCCCCCGTCCTAAACCAAGGTGATCCCGGGGATTTGACCCCCCCCAATCCCAGACTGGGCTGGGTGTGTTCCCCCATCCTAAACCAAAGGGGGTCCAGGGCTTTGTCCCCCCCCAGTCCCAAATGGGAGGGGGGATTTGGGGTGTCCCCAATTGGGGGTTCTGGGGGTTTGTGCCTCCCCAGTCCTAAATGGGAGGAGGGATTTGGGGTGTCCCCAATTGGGGGTTCTGGGGGTTTGTGCCTCCCCAATCCCAAATTGGGCTGGGGGTGTCCCCCCATCCTAAACCAAGGGGGTTTGTCCCCTCCCCAATCCCAAACTGG
>NW_026629843.1:0-1403 GCF_030028575.1 Malurus melanocephalus
AATTTGGGGGTAAGGATGGAATGTTTGGGGTCGCCCCGAATTTCCAGTCCCTGGGAACCTTTGGGGGCGTCCTCGCCACTGCCGGGGAAACTGAGGCACGGCAGTGAGGGGATTTTTTGTGGGGTTTTCCCAGGTTTTTTTGGGGGGTTTTTCTTGGATCCCGGGTTAGGGATCCAAATGGGATCCTGGATCCCRTAACCCTGCACGGGATCAGGGAATGGGGTCTGATCCCAATTCTGGGAATTGTGGGAATTTCTGGAAGTTCCACTCCATCTGGGATCAAGGAATGGGATCGATCCTGATCTTGGGAATTGTGGGAATTTTTGGATGATCAGGCCTGGCTTGGATCAGGGAATGGGATCCAATCCCAAATCTGGGAATTATAGGAATTTCTAGAAATTCAGCCCCATCCGGGAGTAGGGAATGGGATCAGTCCCAATTCTGGGAATTGTGGGAATTTCTGGAGGCTCAGCCCCATTTGGGATTAGGGAATGGGATTGATCCAGATCCTGGGAATTTCTGGAAGCTCAGCCCCACTTGGGATCAAGGAATGGAATCAATCCTGATCTTGGGAATTGTGGGAATTTTTGGATGTTCAGGCCTGGCTTGGATCAGGGAATGGGATCCAATCTCAATTCTGGGGATTGTAGGAATTTCTGGAAATTCAGCCCCATCTGGGAGTAGGGAATGGGATCAGTCCCAATTCTGGGAATTGTGGGAATTTCTGGAAGCTCAGCCCCACTTGGGATCAAGGAATGGAATCAGTCCTGATCTTGGGAATTGTGGGAATTTTTGGATGTTCAGGCCTGGCTTGAATCAGGGAATGGGATCCAATCCCAAATCTGGGAATTATAGGAATTTCTGGAAATTCAGCCCCATCTGGGAGTAGGGAATGGGATCAGTCCCAATTCTGGGAATTGTGGGAATTTCTGGAGGCTCAGCCCCATTTGGGATTAAGGAATGGGATCGATCCTGATCTTGGGAATTGTGAGAATTTTTGGATGTTCAGGCCTGGCTTGGATCAGGGAATGGGATCCAATCTCAATTCTGGGGATTGTAGGAATTTCTGGAAATTCAGCCTCATCCGGGAGTAGGGAATGGGATCAATCCCAAACCTGGGAATTGTGGGAATTTCTGGAAGCTCAGCCCCACTTGGGATCAAGGAATGGGATCAATCTTGATCCTGGGAAATGTGGGAATTTCTGGAATCTCATTGGAATTCCATCGAAGCATCATTGTAGGATCCTGATCCTCGGGAATCTCCCGATCCCTGAGAATTTCCCAATCCCTGAGAATCTCCCGATCCCTGAGAATTTCCCAATCCCCAGGAATCTCCTGACCCCAGCATTTCTCCCCCCAGGCGTGAAGAAGCGGACCAAGGTCATCAAGAACAACTCCAATCC
>NW_026629844.1:0-1445 GCF_030028575.1 Malurus melanocephalus
TTTTTTCCCAATTTTCCCCCAACTTTCTCCTACAATTCCCAATATTTTTTCCCAAATTTCCTCACTTTCACTATAGGGTTTCCGCGGTTTTTTCCTCAGACACGACAGCACGTAGCGCTCCAGCTCTCTCAACGTCGACGGTTTCAGCGTCTCGAAATCGATTTCGATTTCCTCGGGGTTGGAATCTCTCAGCGAAGGCTCCCGGGATTGGATGATGTGAACGACTCTTCCCAATTTTTCTCCGGGTAATTTATTGATATCCAAACTCAGTTGTCTTTTTTCATCGTAACTCATGGGTTTGGATTCTTCTTCTTCCTCTGAATCCAAAAGCGACGAGGGAGGGGCGGGCAAAGGGGGTTTGGAGGATTTTTTGGAGTTTCTGCCGAAAAAAAATTGAATTTTTTAGGATTTTTTAAAAAATTCCCATTTTTCCAGAGAAATTTGCAATTTCTGTCAAAATCGGAAAAAAAATCGGCCCAAAATTCCCCATTTTCCCCCCAAATTTCTGGGGTTTTTTCCCCCAAAATTCTGGTTTTTTTCACCAAAATTTCCTGATTTTTTTCCCCTCAAAATTCCCAATTTTCCCCCCAAATTTTTTTTAAAAATTCCCATTTTTCCCAATGAAATTCTTGATTTCCGTCAAAATCGGAAAAAAAATCGCCTAAAAATTCCCAATTTTCCCCACAAATTTCTGGGTTTTTTCCCCCAAAAACTTCTGGTGTTTTTTCCCCCAAAAATTATTTTACCTCCAAAATTTTCTCATTTTTCCCCCCCCAACATTCCTAATTCTCCAATTTTCCCCCCAAATTTCTGGTTTTTTTCCTAAAAAACCTCTTTTTTCCTCCAAAATTTCCTCATTTTTCCCCCAAAACTTCCCAATTTCACCCTCAAAATTCCCAATTTTACCCCCTAAAATCCAGATTTTTCCCCCAAAATTCCCATTTTTCTCCAAAATTCCCTGACTTCTCCCCCAAAATTCCCCATTTTTTCCACCCAAAATCCTGATTTTTTCCCCTAAAATACCCAATTTTCCCAAAATTCCCCATTTTTGCCCCCCGAAATTATCAATTTTCACCCCAAAATCCCCATTTTCCCCCCAAAACTTCCCCAAAAATTCCTGTTTTTTTCCTGAAACTCCCAAACATTCTGATTTTTTTTCCCAAAATCCCAATTTTTCCCTCCAAAACCTCCCAAATTTCTTGATTTCCCCAAAATCCTCAAAAAAACCCCAAATGTTCTGACTTTTCCTCCAAAATTCCTGATTCCCTCTCCAAATCCCTTTTTTTTCCCCCCAAAACCCCCAAATTCCAGATTTTCCGCCCACAATTCCCAATTTTCCCCAGAATTCCAATTTTTCCTTAAAAATCCCCAATTTACCCCTCCAGAAATCCCAATTTTGCCCCAAAATCCCCAATTTTTCCCCCTAAAATCCCCATTTTTTCCTC
>NW_026629845.1:0-1464 GCF_030028575.1 Malurus melanocephalus
AAAAAAAAAACCAAAAAACACAGAAACAAAAAACTTCCTAGAATGGCTTTCCAAATATGTCAATATTCACACTTCCCAAGTCAGATGATAACCTCATAACAATTAACATAGTTGTGATAGATGAGGTTGTTCAAATTAAGTATTCAAACTGAGGAATGTATGCATTASATTCCTCATAAAACCTAACTTCCTAAATTATTATGTTCAGTTGTTTTGTTCCATGGATTCTTGAAGATGCATAAAATGAAAAGTTGCACTTTTAAAAGGTCCAGCTTTGATGATGTAAGGCCTTAGAGCATAAATAAACCTTGTACATGAGTGTAGGGAGAAAATAGTATGTTCTAGTTCAATTTTGTAAACCATGACCCAAAAAATACCTTAGTTCATCACATACTGGGAAACATTTTCAGAACTATCTGTCTTGTAAAATCATATGAGTTCTCTCTTATTTTTTTTTTTTTATTTTGCTTTTCACTTCTGTGACTGTACTGATCCTTATTTCCTCCTTCACCGAGAAAAAAATGAACCAAAATCTACACAAAAAAAAGAATAAATTAATATAGACTTAACATAATTAAGCACACAGTTTTTTAGATGATAATTTTTGAACGACTGCCAAAAATAATGTAATTTATGCTATCCTTGCACAATTAACGTGTTTTGTGAGTTTATAGAACCTTTACTTTAAAAAGTAGATGATGTGCTAATTCTGCTGATTTGAAGTCTAGAGGCTGCCCTGTTTAAACTATGTAAATTATCAGCCTAAAGCAATTACTCCATTTTATTGTCATCACATTATTAATCTCTACAGGTTAAACAAATTTGGATTCATATTTGCAGCTTCCACATTGGATCAGCAGCTCTTCCAGCATATTATTTTAAGACAAATTAATTAAGACAAATTGGTATTATAATTTGACTAAAATATGGATTTTGGAGAAGAAATAATAGAAATTCTGATATTGCTACTGAGTTATAATATTCTGTCAAATATATTAATACACATCTCAAATATTTCATTTTTGCATCATTACTTTCAAGCTGATAACATCCATATGAATAATATAGAATACAATACATTCAAAGCTATATGACTGCATMAAGAATGTCTCCTAGACTTACATATGCCTAGATTTTACAGACTYATTTAGAATTTTCTGTTCACATATCCCCTAATATATCAAAACATAGACACATTTGTTACAATTCAATCTGTTTGTTTGAAATGCTGACCATTTGTATCACAAGGAAAATGTACACAGGTAGAAATGAGGTACAAAATACTGAAAAAAGAGAATGGACTCTGTAAGATTACAGTGCGAACTGGATCTTTTGGCTAAAAATCTGAGACAATACTTCTCCTCTCAGTTCACTCATAAAAGCCCATGTCACTTGATTTATTCATATTCTTTCCAAGCAGTCTGGACACTCTTTTTTTTTTTTTTTTTTTTTTTTTTTTTTTTT
>NW_026629846.1:0-1433 GCF_030028575.1 Malurus melanocephalus
CCTACGGAGACTCTCTGTCCCCAGGGATGGCCTGTGTCACCCATGGACACTCAGTGTGTCCCCAGGGATGCCCTGTGTCACCCCATGGACGCTCCGTGTGTCCCCAGGGATGGCCTGTGTCACCCATGGACACTCAGTGTGTCCCCACGGATGGTCCATGTCACCCCACGGACACTCTGTGTCCCCAGGGATGGCCTGTGTCACTCTATGTGTCCCCACGGATGGCCTGTGGCAACCCATGGACACTCTGTGTGTCCCCAGGGATGGCCTGTGGCACCCCATAAACACTCTATATGTCCCCACGGATGGCCTGTATCACCTCACGGACACTCCGTGTCCCCAAGGATGGCCTGTCACCCCACGGACACTCTGTGTCCCCAAGGATGGCCTGTGTCACCCCATAAACACTCTATATGTCCCCAGGGCTGGCCTGTGTCATCCATGGACACTCTGTGTGTCCCCACGTATGACCTGTGTCACCTCCTGGACATACCGTGTGTCCCCAGGGATGGCCCATGTCACCTCACGGACACTCTGTGTGTCCCTAGGGCTGGCCTGTGTCACCTCATGGACACTCTATGTGTCCCTAGGGATGGCCTGTGTCACCCCACGGACACTGTATGTCCCCAGGGATGGCCTGTGTCACCTCATGGACACTCTATGTGTCCCCAGGGATGGCCTGTGTCACCCCACAAACACTCGTGTGTCCCCAGGGATGGCCTGTGTCACCTTATGGACACTCTATGTAAACCCTGGGATGGCCTGTGTCACCTCACGGACACTCCCTGTGTCCCCAGGGATGGCCTGTGTCACCCCACGGACACTCTGTGTCACCAGGGATGGCCCATGTTACCCCACGGACACTTTGTGTCCCCAGGAATAGCCTATGTCACCTCACGGACACACTGTACCCCCATAAATAGCCCATGTCACCTCACGGACGCTCTGTCTCCCCAGGAATAGCCTATCTCCCCTCACGGACCCTCCCTCAGCCCCTCTGGCCCCTCCCTCAGCCCCTCAGTCCCTCAGCCCGCCCCGCCCTCACGGCCATTGCCCCGCCCCCACCGCCCGCCCTGCTCTGCCATTGGTCAGTGCTGTGGGGGGGGCGTGTCCCGAGCGCCATCCCGCTCTGCGATTGGCCGGCGGCGGGAGGGGCGTGTCCCAGTGCCCGTCCTSCGCGGCGGTGCCGCCTCAGCGCGGGCAGCGGGGCCATGGCCGAGGCCGTGCGACCCCCGCGCCGCGCCCGCACCCGCCCCAAGGTAACGCGGGGCTCGGGGGGATCGGGGGGCTCGGGGCGTCCCCCACGGGCGGYGGGGGTGAGGGCGGCTCCCGCGTGTGGAGGTGGCCGCGCCAGGCCGTGTTTACATCCGCGTTTGTGCGGCCTCTAATGGTGGAGGGTGGAGAGTGGGGCAGTGGGGGAGCGTGTGTGGGTG
>NW_026629847.1:0-1505 GCF_030028575.1 Malurus melanocephalus
GCCCAGGAGCTGCAGCAGCTGGAGCAGGCGGCGCTGCCGGAGTGGGAGCAGCGCTGGGAGCTGCTGATGGACCGCGAGCGCTTTCGCCTCTGGCGCCGCCCCATCCCGGGCTCACACCTCTTCCAGTACCGGGGTACGGATCCTGAAAACATCCCAGAAATCCTGGGGATGGCACAAAAAACCCTGGGAATGTCACAAAAAATCCCAGGGAAAACATCCCAAAAATCCTGGGAATGGGACCAAAAAATCCTGGGGAAAATATCCCAGAAAATCCTGGGAATGGCACAAAAATCCCAAGGAAAATATCCCAAAAAATCCTGGGAATGGGACAAAAATCCCAGGGAAAATATCCCAGAAAATCCTGGGAATGGGACAAAAATCCCAGGGAAAATATCCCAGAAAATCCTGGGAATGGGACAAAAATCCCAGGGAAAATATCCCAAAAAATCCTGGGAATGGGACAAAAAACATGGGAATGGGACCAAAAAATCCCAGGGAAAACATCCCAAAAATCCTGGGAATGGGATAAAAACATGGGAATGGGACCAAAAAACATGGGAATGGGACCCAAAAAATCCTGGGGAAAACATCCCAAAAATCCTGGAAATGGCACAAAAATCCTGGGAAAACATCCCAAAAATCCTGGGAATGGGACAAAAAACATGGGGAAAACATCCCAAAAATCCTGGGAATGGGACAAAAAACATGAGAATGGGACCCAAAAGATCCTGAGAAAAATGTCAAAAAAAAATCCCAGGAATGGGACCCAAAAAATTCCAGGGAAAATGTCCCCAAAAATCCTGGGGAATGTCCCCAAAAACCTCGGGAGTGTTCCAAAAATCTCTGGGAATATCCCAAAAAATCCCAGGAATGTCCCAAAAAATCCTTGGGAATGTCCCCAAAAATCCCTGGAATATCCCCAAAAATCCCTGGAATGCCCTAAAAATTTTTGGGATCTGTTGATTCCTGGAATTTTTGTGGTTTTGGGATCTGCCCACAATTCCCGGGATTTTTTGATTTTCTGATTTGCCGACGATTCCCAGGATTTTTTTTGGATGATTCCCAGGATTTTTGTATTTTCGGGATTTTTTTGGCGATTCCTGGGATTTTTGTATTTTTGGGATTTTTTTATGATTTTGGGATTTTCTCTAATTTTGGGATTTTTTTGACGATTCTTGGGTTTTCTCTAATTTTGGGATTTCTCTGGTTTTGGGATTTTTGATGATTCCCGGGGTTTCTCTATTTTTATCCATTTTGGGGATTTCTCTATTTTGGGATTTCCCTATTTTGGGTTTTTATCCATTTTGGGGTTTTTCTATTTTGGGTTTTTGTTCATTTTGGGGTTTTCTCCCCGCAGTGTTTGGTTCCTACACAGATGTGACCCCGCGGCAATTCTTCAATGTGCAGGTGAGGGACCCGGACCCTGTGGGATTTGGATGGGATTTGGGATTCCGTGGCATTTGGGGTTGGATTTGGGGTGGGATTGGGGCAGGATTTTGGGATTC
>NW_026629848.1:0-1477 GCF_030028575.1 Malurus melanocephalus
TGTCGCACGGGGTTTCCCGGGGCCCCGCGGGTGGTGCCGCATCCCCCCCTCAGCTTTTCCCGGCTGCGCTGTGAGCTGAGAAATGCTCGTTAGGCCTTGGCCTTGCAAACATCACCTGGGCTCAGCTCTTTCTGAGCTTATCACAAACACTGGCAGCTCCCACAACTCCTAACGAGCTTCTGTTTTCCTCATGACCAGCCTTGGGAATGATTTCTCTGGCCCCAATGGCCTAAGATGGGTGCGGTCCCACTTTCACAGAAAGTGCCCACCCAAACTGTGCTCAGGATGGGGCATTGTTATGGCTAAAGCCCACTCTCTCGCACTGCTATTATTGCCTTGAAAAACCAGTTTTTAATAATGACAAAGACACGATTAAGGGGATAAAAAGGGTTTTACCTCGGTATTTGGGATCCCAGGTGCACAAGTTGATGGCAGAATGCACACGCGTGCACAGCACGGGTACAAGTTTTATAGGTTTCAGGAATTAGCATATCTATCTAGGATTCCACAATAAGAAACTTAACAAATGCAGTAATGTCCCCCTATTCTAATGAATCTCCTCCCAGATGAGGCCAGAGCTCAGTTTACACAAGATGTTCTGGACAGAAGGCTTCACCCAAGGCTGAGCTCGGGTTTAAGATAGCACAGGGCACACCAATCCCTTCCTGAGGATGTTTGGTCTCTGCCCAGCAGAACTCCTAAACTAAGCTGGAATATCAGGGTACAGGAATTACAAACGTGGGCTAAGGGGTGCAGGGGAATGCACAGAGGGTACAGAAAGCGTAAAAAGGAAAAGCAAAAATCATCAGGCATCGCTATCAACAGCGCTCCAAAATGGGCCCCTTGGAGCTCTCCTGGCGTGCAGCCTGCGAGCAGCAATCTCCCTGTGAGTGGGACGCTCTGGGAGCAGCAAAGCCTCAGGTGTGCCGCAGCTGGAGGATGCTGGAACACGACGTGTCCTGGGCCGATCCCCTCAATCCTCGAGGCCCCATCCTTCACCCGTCGGGAGATGCAAAGGCATCCCGAGTCAGTATTTCTCACTGACCTCTGAGAGGGATTTTTTCACAGGTACCTTATTTTGCACTGACTTTTCTGTCTGTGTGCGTGCCCTTGCACATGTGCTATGGCACATCTGAAATCTACATTCAGTTCTAGTTTGAATTGAGGCTGATGGTGTTCAGTGTTATTTCTCTGTCAGATCGTTAAGGTTAAGCTATAAATTAAATTAAGTCAGGTATAAGTGAAGTGTTTTCCTATGTTCAATTGTTAGGGTTAAGTTCAGTACTGTTAAGATTAGGTGTTGTTAAGCTTTAAGCTGTGTTCCTTTTCATCCTGCTCTGAGCTGTTCCCCTCCCTACACACACACACACACTTAGGCAATCTTCACTTAATTTCTATTTTGATTGCCTGGATTTTCTTTGGTTTCGTTTTTGCTCACTTTCCCTTGTTGTGCCTTGACTGTCCTTTGTGAATTGAG
>NW_026629849.1:0-1445 GCF_030028575.1 Malurus melanocephalus
CCGTCCAGCAGCCAATCGATGGTCAGCGCGGCCGGAGCGAAGCCGCTGACCACGCACAGGAGCTCGGCCGAGCCGGACGCGGAGCAGGAATGGAAAGCTCGGACCGAGGGGGGGCGGGGCTTGGCCGCTAAAAACATTTTGGGGAAAAATCCGGAGATTTTGGGAAAAAATTCGGTGAAAATCGGACGAAATTTGACCAATTTTTGACCATTTTTTAACGATTTTTGACGATTTTTTGGCATTTTTTGCTCAATTTTTGACCATTTTTTGACCAATTTTGCATCAATTTCGGGTCAAAAACGGGGTAAATTTTGCCCAATTTTGGTCAATTTTGGGTGAAAATTCAGCGAAATTTGGGTGAAATTTGAGTGAAATTTGAGCATTTTTGGACCAATTTTTGGTGTTTTTTGACCAATTTTTGCCCAATTTTGGGTGATTTTTGACCAATTTTGAGTGAATTTTTTGCGATTTTTGGGCGAATTTTTGACCAATTTTTGCTCAATTTTTTCGTGATTTTTGGGTGAAATTTGGGTGAAATTTGACCAATTTCGGACGATTTTTGACCAATTTTTGACCATTTTTTGCTCAATTTTGAGTGAATTTTTTGCCATTTTTTGGTGAATTTTTGGTGATTTTTTGACAAATTTTGGGTGAAATTTGACCAATTTTTGACCATTTTCGACCAATTTTTAACCAATTTTTGGTGAATTTTTGGTGAATTTTTGGTGATTTTTTCGTGAATTTTGGTTGAAATTTGGGTCAATTTTGACCAATTTTTGACCAATTTTGGGTGAATGTTTTGGTGATTTTTGGGTAAATTTTGGGTCAATTTTTGGGTCAATTTTTGGGGCATTTTGGGGTCAATTTTGTTCCAAATTTTGGTCATTTTTGGGGTCAATTTTTTATGAATTTTTGGGCCAATTTTTTTTCAATTTTTCTCAATTTTTTTCCCAATTTTCCCCAAATTTTCCCCATTTTCCCCATTTTTTCCCAATTTCCCCCATTTTTCCCCCCAAATTTTTCCCTCCATTTCCTGGCCACACCTACCTGGGGTCAAAGCTCGGGGGGCGGGGTCAGCRCGAGGGGGGCGTGGCCACCCTGAGGACGTCGAACGCAATTTTTTTTTGGGGTAAAAACCCCAATTTTGGGTTTTTTTTAAAAAAATCCCAATTTTTGGGGTAAAACCCCAAATTTCGGGAAAATTCCCCAAATTTTGGGGTGGGGGAGGGGAATTCGGGACCTACCTGAGGTGGAGGGGGCGGAGCTTTGGGCGGAAGGGGCGGAGCTTTGGGTGGAGGGGGCGGAGCCCCCCGAGGTCACGGCGGGGTCGGGTTTTGGGGTGAAAAATCCTGAATTTGGGTCAAAATCCCGAAATTTTGGGAATTTTTCGCCATTTCAGACGCGAAGAAAAATAAAAAATTCCCCAAAATGTTCAAATTTTGGAG
>NW_026629850.1:0-1445 GCF_030028575.1 Malurus melanocephalus
CCGCACAGCGGCCTTGGTGGCGTGGCACAGCTGGGGACAGCGCTGGTGGCACTCGGGGGCCGTGCCCAAGGATGGTGGGGGTCAGGGATGGCACAAATTTTGGGGTTTTGGGAGTGAAATGTGGCTGTGGATTTGGGATTCGCTCGCCCCAGCAAGCTCGAGCAATCCATGGGCTCTGTCCCGTTTTCCTTTCTCCTCGGTTCTGCTGTTCCAGGAAATCAGGAAGGAGAAAGAATCTTGGGACTCTGCGTGTGGCATTTGGGAGCTGTGCCCAAGGATGGTGAGGGTCAGGGATGGCACAAATTTTGGGGTTTTGGGAGTGAAATGCGGCTGTGGGTATGGGATTTGCTCACCCCAGTGAGCTCGAGCAATCATCACCTCGGTTCTGCTTTTTTTGGGGAAATCAGGGAGGAGAAAGGAAGGGAAAACCCACCCTGAGCATGGTCAGGGTGTCACCCTGTCACCCACAGCAGGGCCCAATCCCATAGCAGGGTCCCGTGGCACAACTGGGGACAGCGCTGGTGGCACTCGGGGCACAGCGTGTGGCATTTGGGAGCTGTGCCCAAGGATGGTGGGGGGCAGGGATGGCACAAATTTTGGGGTTTTGGGAGTGAAATCGAGCTCTGGGTTTGGGATTTGCTCGCCCCAGCAAGCTGGAGCAATCCACGGGCTCTGTCCCGTTTTCCTTTCTCCTCGGTTCTGCTGTTCCGGGAAATCAGGAAGGAGAAAGAATCTTGGGACTCTGCGTGTGGTATTTGGGAGCTGTGCCCAAGGATGGTGGGGGGCAGGGATGGCACAAATTTTGGGGTTTTGGGGGCGAAATGCAGCTGTGGATTTGGGATTTGCTTGCCCCAATGTAATCCATGGGCTCTGTCCCGTTTTCCTTTCTCCTCGGTTCTGCTGTTCCGGGAAATCAGGAAGGAGAAAGAATCTGAGGGGAAAACCCACCCTGAGCATGGGCCAGGTGTCACCCTGTCACCCACAGCGGGGCCTGACCCCACAGCAGGGTCCCGTGGCACAGCTGGGGACAGCAGTGACGCTGCCCAGGGTGGCTCTGGTGGCACTCGGGACTCTGCGTGTGGCATTTGGGGGCTCTGCCCAAGGATGATGAGGGTCAGGGATGGCACAAATTTTGGGGTTTTGGGGGTGAAGTGCGGCTGTGGGTTTGGGATTTGCTCGGCCCTGGTCCCCAGCAAGCTGGAGCAATCCATGGGCTCTGTCCCGTTTTCCTTTCTCCTCGGTTCTGCTGTTCCGGGAAATCAGGAAGGAGAAAGAATCTTGGGACTCTGCGTGTGGCATTTGGGAGCTGTGCCCGAGGATGGTGGGGGTCAGGGATGGCACAAATTTTGGGGTTTTGGGAGTGAAATGCGGCTGTGGGTTTGGGATTTGCTCGCCCCAGTGAGCTCAAGCAATCATCACCTCAGTTCTGCTGTTTGGGGAAATCA
>NW_026629851.1:0-1493 GCF_030028575.1 Malurus melanocephalus
CGCCCCCTGCGCTGAATGGGGGTGCCCCTGCCAAGGGGGGGAGGGGACCCCGTGTCCGGGCACGCGGCCCTGGCATGGCCGCCCTAACGAGCTCGTCAGGCTCATTAAGAGCCCCAACCCCCCCCTGGCCTAATTAACGACACCGGGAGAAAATGGGGCCTCCTCGCGAACCAAAAAACACCCGAAAAACGCCAAAAAGCACCAAAATCGCCAAAAAACACCCGAAAAAACCCCAAAATCACCGGAAAACACCAAAACCGCAGAAAAATCACCCAAAAAACACCCAAAAAACACCCAAAAAATGCCAAAGTCGCCGGAAAACACCCGAAAAATACCCAAAAAATGCCAGAATCAGCAAAAACACCTGAAAAACACCCGAAAAATGCCAAAATCACCAAAAGACACCTGAAAAACACCCAAAAACCGCCCAAAAAACACCCAAAATCACCCAAAAACACCAAAACCGCAGAAAAATCACCCAAAGCCACCAAAATCCACACAAAAAATCACCCAAAAAATGCCAAAACTGCTGAAAAATCGCAGGAAAACACCAAAAGTGCAGAAAAATCACCGTAAACACCAAAATCCACCAAAAAGTCACAGGAAAACACCAAAATTCGTCTCAAAATCTCCAAATGACCCCAAAACTTCCCCCAGACCCTTCTGCAATCCCCCATCAACCCCAAAATATCCCCAAAACCCATCCCAAACCCCCCCAAAAACCCAAATAATCCCCAAATTTCCCCCCAAACCCCAAAATTTGCCCCAAACCCACAAAAGCTCCCAAAACACCCCCAAATTTGGCCACCCCCCAAAATAAACACTAAATAAGCCCAAAATTTCCCCCAAAACCCTCTTGGAGCCGCCAAAGAGAGGCGAATTTGGGGTCAAATCTTCCAATTTGGGGAGGAAGAGGAGGAGGAAGAGGAAGAAGATGATGAAGATGAAGACGATGAAGATGAAGATGGAAGAAGAGGATGAAGATGAAGAGGAGGAGGAGGAAAGAGAAGAGGAGGAATCAATGAAGGTGAGGAAGATGATGAAGAGGAGGAGGAAGAGGACAGAGGAGGAAGACGAAGAAGAGGAGGAAGAGGGGAAATCAATGAAGGTGAGGAAGATGAGGAGGAGGAGGAAGGTGATGGAGGAGGAAGAGGAAGGGAAGGAGCAAGAAGAGGAGGAAGAGGAAGAGGAGGAAGAAGAGGATGAAGATGGAGATGAAGATGAAGAGGAAGAGGAGGAGGAGGAGGAGGAAGGTGATGGAGATGGAGGAGGAAGAGGAGGAGGAGGAAAGGGATGGAGGAAGAGGAGGAATCAATGAAGGTGAGGAAGATGATGATGATGAGGAGGAGGAGGAAGAAGAGGATGAAGATGGAGATGAGGAAGAGGAATGGGAGGAGGAAGATGAAGGTGATGGAGATGGAGGAGGAAGAGGAGGAAGTTGAGGCAGAAGAAGAAGAAAACGAAGATGAAGATGAGGATGATGATGAAGATGA
>NW_026629852.1:0-1442 GCF_030028575.1 Malurus melanocephalus
CAAAATCCCTCCAAAAATACCCAAAATTTGACATTTTTTACCCCAAAATTCCACCCAAAACCCCCAATTTCCACCCCCAAAATTGGGATTTTTTTAGCCTAAAATTAGGATTTTTTTTACCCCCAAAATTGGGAATTTTTACCCCAAAATTGGGATATTTTTTATTCTAAAATTGGGCACTTTTGACCCCAAAAATTGGGAATTTTTACCCCAAAATCCACCCCCAAATCCACAATTTTTCACCCCCAAAATTGGGCTTTTTTTTTTACCCCCAAATCATCCCCAAAATATGGAATTTTTACCCCAAAATCCTCCCGCAAAAATGGGAATTTTTACCCCAAAATTGGGCTTTTTTTAATCCTAAAATTGGGATTTTTTACCCCAAAATTGGGAATTTTGTAACCCAAAATCCACCCCCAACATTGGGATTTTTTTTTATCCTAAAATCGGGAAATTTTACCCCAAAATTCCACCCCCAAAATGAGACATTTTGAGCCCAAAATGGGGATTTTTCACCCCAAAATCCACGTACCTAAAACGGGACCTTTTAACCCCAAAATTCCATCCCCAAACGCGGCATCAAAATCCTAAAAATGGCATTTTTAACCCCAAAAATACCCAAAATTGGACATTTTTAATCCCAAAATCCCCCCAAAATCCCCCAAAATCCACCCCAAATTTGGGATGTTTTACCCCAGAATTCCACCCCAAAATCGGGAATTTCCACCCGCCAAATTGGGCATTTTTTATCCTAAAAGTGGGATTTTTTACCCCAAAATTCCACCCAAAACCCTGGAATTTCCACCCCCAGAAGAGAGAATTTCCACCCCCAAAATTGGGATTTTTTACCCCAAAATTCCACCCCAGAATTGGGAATTTCCACCCCCAAATGGGATTTTTTACTCTGAAATATCCAACCCCAAATTCAAACATTTTTCCCCCAAAATTCCACCCCAAAATCCCCAAAATCGCGATTTTTCACCCCAAAATTGGGATTTTTTTCCCCCAAAATTTGACATTTTTACCCCAAAATTCCACCCCAAAATTGGGATTTTTTACCCCAAACCCCGGGAATTTCCACCCCAAAATTGCCAAAATTTGCCATTTTCCCCCCAAAATTCCACCCCAAAATCCACCAAAGAACCTCCAAAATTGGGATTTTTTAACCCCAAAATTCCACCTGAAAATGCAACAAAAAATACACAAAATTTGACATTTTTACCCCAAAATTCCACCCCCAAATTTCCACCCAAAGACCGTGAATTTCCACCCCCAAAATCGGGATTTTTTCCCCCAAAATTCCACCCCAAAAATACCCAAAATTGGGATTTTTTACCCCAAAAAATGGGAATTTCCACCCCCAAAATTGGGATTTTTTACCCCAAAATTCACCATTTCTCCCCCAAAATTCCCCCCCAAAATCGCCATTCTTCACCCCAAAA
>NW_026629853.1:0-1402 GCF_030028575.1 Malurus melanocephalus
ATCCCCCTGCACCCCCTTACTTTGCACCAATATCCCCTGCACCCCTTTTTCCAGCCATCCTGTCTCTCCCAGGACCCCAATCACCCGTTTTCATTGTCCCAGGGACCCCCTGCACCCCCCTTCCTGCCTGTCCCGGTCCCCAGCCCCCATTTCCATCAACACCAGAAACCTGTGGACCCCCCTTTCCTGGGCACAAGGACCCCCTGGAGCCCCCCTCCCACTGCTTCCACGACCTTCACCCCTCTTTTCTTTGACCCTGGGACCTCTCCTATCTTCCATTCCTGGGCATGAGACACTGCACTCTTTTATCTGGGATTGGGACTCCCTCCTGGATCCCTTTAATCTGTTCTGGAACCGTCCTGCACCTCCTTATTCGTCACTGAGATCCCCCTGCACCCCATTTCTGGGAATCCCGCCTTTCCCTGACCCCAGCCTTGCCCTTTTCCTTGGCTTTTGAACTCCCCAGATCTCCCAAATTTCTGCATCCCCCCATTTCTCCATTTCCAGCGCATCCTGAAAGGGGGGTCCCAGGGGTTTCCAGAGGGTCCCAGGGGTTCCCAAATGGTTGTCACGGGGTCCCAGGGTGCATCGGGGATCCAATGGGATCCAGATTAAATCCCTGGAATTCCCCTTTTCCCCCAGCACCCCCAATCCCCGCTCTTCCTCGGTCACTTTCGCGTCTCCCGAGCTGCAGCACCGGGATCCGCCTGGGGACTGCCCCGGCACCGGGACCACCATGAACCCCCATTTTCGGGCACGGGTGCCCCCCTTTACCTTCTTATCCAGCAATGGGACCGCCCTAAATCCTCAGTCCTGGGCAGTGGGATGTGCTGCAGCCCGCTCCCAGCACCAGAACCCCGCCACCCCTTAACTGGCACCGGGACCCTGGTGAATCCTCTTATCTCGCACCGGTATGGCCCCTGAACCCTGGGTTGGGAACACCGGGACACCCCTGAATCTCCACATTCGGGCACCGAGGCCCCCTTGAACCCCGAATTCGGGAAGGAAACTCCTCTGAATCCTCATTCCCTGGCACGGGAACCCCCCTGTACCCCCATTCTTGGGCACTGGGATCCCCCCGAATCTCCATTTCAGGACACCGGGACCCTCCTGCACCCCCTCATCCTGCACCTGCACCCCCTGCACCCCCTTCCCGGCCATCCCGCCTTTCCCAGACCCCATCCCGCCCTTTTCCTTGGCTTTCAGACCCCCCCGATCTCCCAAATTTCAGAGTCTGCCCAGTTGTCTATTCCTGGCGCTTCCTCAGAGGGGGTTCCAGGGGGCCCCGAGGGTCCCAGGGCGTCTCAGGGGGGTCGCAGCGGGGATCCAGTGGGACCCACATGAATTCCCTGGAATTCCCCTTTGTCCTCCGTCCCCGCCCCCCGTCCCCCACATTCCCTCG
>NW_026629854.1:0-1503 GCF_030028575.1 Malurus melanocephalus
ATGAGCTAACAATAAGAAATCAATAGCAGCTCGATTTTGTAAGATGGAGTGTTTAAGAGTATCYACATCTTGTGATAATTGTTCAATAATTGCGGTGGTAACATTTGATTGCTTTACAGTGCAGCAAGCCAGCTTCCCCAGCATAGTGCTGGAGTGTGCTGCAGCTAATCCTGGGATTAAAGCAGATGCAAAAATCGAGCAGCTCTCCTCCAAAGCTCTACTTGGTCATTACAGTTGGGATTCATCTTTTTAATACTTCTTTTAACACGTTTACTAACTAGGCTTTTCCTTAGAGCTTCAACTGCGGTCTTATTGGGGGCCAAAAGTGTTAGCTTTCTTAGGTAGCAAGGCCCTCCATGGGTATATCTGGGTATGCCGTGCCAGGTTCGATCACTGCAAATAAGAAAAACATTTTCAGGGAGAGCCATAGCACTTTTGTTGGCTCAGATGCGGATATGGCTTGATCTTCAACCATAGGGGCGGTACTTTCCGCACTGGCGAGAACCACTGAATCTTGAATGTTTGGGTCTTATCCATGTTGTAACCTCATTGATTTTCTACCAAAAAATTGCTCAAACAAATGCAGCTCGTTTCTTTCTTCCTTAAGGGACGGGATCTTGCTAAACTTAATTCTTGCGGGTCCCAAGGCAGGGTTTGATTCAAGCTACTTAACAGCCGTGCAGTGCAGTAGCTGTCATTCATTCGAGGGCTACATGATTTGACAGAATAGTTAGCAAAGGCTTTGCTGTCAAATCCCGGTAATCCGATCAAACAGGTCTGAAAAGGGTCTGAGGCTGTGGCCAGCGCCAGACAAAATGAATTAGTATTTGTTTGGTTGGCTCAGGTAACTCATATATTCTGTCTGACGTTTATATTCTTTAATATACCTTCGCCTGGTAGACCCTTCAGCATCAAAACAACAAATCCAAAAAACCAACTTGCTCCCATCCCCATGATTTCACAGTGAGAGAACAAACCAATATTTATACAGAATAAAAACAGCAAACTTTGGAATAGTGACAACAATAAGGTAACAATAATAAATTTTTATAACTATAACTATATCAGCTGAAGGCTGTACTGCTATTGATTTGAAGCAGGGTCAGGGGTAGTCCTTTGTGCTGCTCCTTCAGATGCTTCTCCGACAGCCTCTGCAGTACTTCGTGAGGAATGGTTGTGCTCTAAGGCTGGTCTCGTCCAGCGGGCTGGAATCTACTTGGACCCTGTTGGAGCAGAAACACACAAATACCTTCTGCTTCAAAAGATAACTTTGGCTGGACCTTGCTAGATACCAGTCTCTGGGTCTTTATACCGGACCCAGAGATCATTTTCCTTTTGCTTTATCTCTTTCTTCTTAAAATGCAACACCGCTGATGGCATTGCAGAGTCTCCAAACACACATAAGTGGTTCATTACAAATAATGCTTTCGAGAGTCTCTCTTGTGGGTCTGATATTTCTGTATACTTATCCACATACTTCTTTAACGTGCCATTAACTCTCTC
>NW_026629855.1:0-1460 GCF_030028575.1 Malurus melanocephalus
TTTTATACCCAAATATTTCCCCATTTTCCAACTACCAGGATTCCCTCCTTTCCCATCCCCACCTGCTTCCCCAAAAACCATTTTTAGCTCCACTTTTGCCTCTCCCCCATTCAACTGCAAATTCCCCCAATCCCAGTGTCCTCTCACCTCTTTTTCCATGGACTTGGAATTATTTTGACTTATTTTTGATTCTTTTTTTTTAGCCCAAGGTGAGGTAATGGCTTCGGAGCAGCCCCAAAGGAGGTTTTTTTTGGGGTTTTTTTTTTGGGTAATTGCTCAATTAGTTGCAGACTTGGCTGGAAATAGTCARCTTGGCAGGATGTAAAAAAGGGCTTTGGAATTCTGGTAAATAAGTGTGATGAGGGGAAAAAAACAGGGAAAAGGTTGGGGGAAAAGACATTTTTTCCTGTATAAATGTAATTTTTAAGGGAGATAATAAAGGGGAAAAAGGGGGAAAGGGAAAGAGGAGAAGATATTCAGTGACATGGCTGGGAGATCCCAAAATCTGCTGGCATTTTGGTTTAAAATGAAAAATGGGAGAAAAAAGAGAAATCTGAAGTGCTGGGATCAGAGGTTTTAAATGAAAAATGGTGGGGGGGGAAGGGAAAAGGTTGGGGGGAAAAAAGGGAAAAGGTTGGGGAAAAAGCCATTTTTCCCTGCATAAATGAGATTTTCAAGGGGTCTAATAAGGAGGAAAAATGGGGAAAGAGAAGATGTTCAGTGACATGGCTGGGACATCCCAAAATCTGGTGGCATTAAAATGAAAAGTGGGGGGAAAAAGAGAAATCTGAACTGGTGGGATCAAGGGTTTAAATGAAAAATGGGGGGAAAAAAAGGGAAATGATTGGGGGGAAAAAAGGGAAAATGTTGGGAGAAAAAAAAGGAAAAGGTTGGGAGGAAAAAAAGGGAAAAGGTGGGAGAAAAAGCCGTTTTTTTCCTGCATAAATGTAATTTTCAAGGGGTATAATAAGGAGGAAAAATGGGGAAAGAGAAGATGTTCAGTGACATGGCTGGGACATCCCAAAATCTTGTGGCATTTTGGTTCAAAATGAAAAATGGGGGAGGAAAAGAGAAATCTGAGCTGCTGGGATTAGAGGGGGAAGCGAAGCCCAAATTTCACTCATTTTTTTAGCACTGGGAAAGGGGAGAAGGGACAGAAATTGAACCTCGGTTGGGAGAGGTGGAAATTAAATTAAAGTGAATTTGCAGGTGCTGGAGCCAAACTTTGGAGTTATGAACAATAAAGGAGATTGAAGGGAAAAAAATAAAAAAAGTGAGAAAAAAAGCACCAGCAAAAGGTCAGGCAGGAGATATTAAAGGCAAACATTTTAAAAGCAAAAGGTGTCATGGTTTTGGTCCAGCTCGGGTTTACGAAGTTTTATAGATTTGTGCATTTACATATTCGTAAACATCCATTTACATTAATTAACAACACAATAATTGATGTAGATGAACATTTT
>NW_026629856.1:0-1406 GCF_030028575.1 Malurus melanocephalus
TCAGGTTTTGGGGTGCCCCAGGCAGGTTTTGGGGTGCCCTGATCAGGTTTTGGGATGCCCTGACCCCAGTTTTCCCCCTGGCAGGATCTGGGGGTGACGGCAGTGCTGGCCTTCCTGTGGCTGCTCAGCTCTGAGGGGTTTTTTTAGGGCTTTTTGATATTTCAGTTGCGTTTTTTTAGGTTTCAGTTGGGTTTTTTTGATATTTCAGTGGGATTTTTTTGGGATTTGGTTGAGTTTTTTTGGGATTTCAGTGGGACTTTTTGGGTTTTGATTGGGTTTTTGGGTCTCAGGTGCCCCTGAGCAGGTTTTGGGGTGCCCTGATCAGGTTTTTGGGGTGCCCTAACCCCAATTTTTCCCGCTGGCGTTCCTGTGGCTGCTCAGCTCTCAGGGGGATTTTGGGGTCTCAGTGGGGTTTTTGATATTTCAATTGGGTTTTTTGGTGTCTCAGTTGAGTTTTCTGGTGTTTTTGTGTGTTTTTTGGGGGTTTTCAGTGGGATTTTTTGGGTTTTGGTTGAGTTTTTTGGGATTTGGTTGAGTTTTTTTGATATTTCAGTGGGGTTTTCAGGGTTTTTTGGGTCTCAGGTGCCCCTGATCAGGTTTTAGGGTGCCCCATTCAGGTTTTGGGGTGCCCTGATCAGGTTTTTGGGGTCCCTGACCCCCATTTTCCCCTCTCTCAGGATTTGGGGGTGACAGCAGCCCTGGCGTTCCTCTGGCTGGTCAGCTCTGGGGTCTCAGTGGGGTTTTTAGGGGTTTTTGGGGTGCCCTGATCAGGTTTTTGGGGTCCCTGACCCCCGTTTTTCCCCCTCTCCCAGGATTTGGGGGTGACGGCGGCGCTGGCGTTCCTGTGGCTGGTCAGCTCTGGGGTCTCAGTGGGGTTTTTGGGGTGCCCTGATCAGGTTTTTGGGGTCCCTGACCCCCAATTTTTCCTCTCTCAGGATTTGGGGGTGACAGCAGCGCTGGCGTTCCTGTGGCTGCTCAGCTCTGGGGTCTCAGTGGGGTTTTTGGGGTGCCCCATTCAGGTTTTTGGGGTCCCTGACCCCGATTTTTCCCCCTCTCTCAGGATTTGGGGGTGACAGCAGCCCTGGCGTTCCTGTGGCTGCTCAGCTCTGGGGTCTCAGTGGGGTTTTTAGGGGTTTTTGAGGTGCCCCAGGCACATTTTTGGGGTCCCTGACCCCATTTTTCCCCTCTCTCAGGATTTGGGGGTGACGGCAGCCCTGGCGTTCCTGTGGCTGGTCAGTTCGTGCGCCTGGGCGGCCGCGCTGGCCGAGGTGAAGGCGGCCACGGCGCCCTCGGGGGTGCTGGCCCAGGTCGGGGGGTGCCAGCGGCCGGGGGCGCGGTGCCAGGCCCTGGCGGCACCGAGAACGTCCGGACTCAACACCTCGGTGGTGAGAACCCCAAAATACCCC
>NW_026629857.1:0-1446 GCF_030028575.1 Malurus melanocephalus
TCCATCCATCCATCCCTGTCCATTCATCCATCCCTGTCCATCCATCCCTCACCCATCCGTCCCTCCATTCGTCCATCCCTCCATCCATCCCTCCATCCCCTGTCCATTTGGAGCAGCAGTTTAACCCCAACCACCTTCCTGTGACAGAAGCATCCCAGTGACACCCCCACCCCAAGGACTCCCCACACAGCAGGCGCTGGGAATGGGCCTTTTCCAAGGGGCAGACCCCGGAGCTGTGAGGCTGCAAAGCTCTGAAGCACTCCCTGACCTCAGCCCATGCTGGAGCACCTCRTCATCCTTCATTCCCAAGAAACCAGATCCTTTCAGGGAGAGCAGAGTGAGTCTGTGCYGCTTTCCCTGAGAGCTCCTTGGAAGATTTCAGCAAAACTGTTCCAGGAACCCCAGAGATGGTTTCCTGCTGGAGCAGTGTCGAACCCTCGGTGTGGCACAAATTACAGATTCCTTATTTCTATTTCAGCCTTTATTGGAAGGGAACGTCCAAGAGAAATCTGATGCTGGCTGGTCTGAAACCCACAAGCACTCTGTAAACAAGCTCGACCCTGAGAGATTTCCATGTTCCTTCCTGAAACACCAGCAGAACCAGCGGCACTGCATAATTGGAAGCAGAGACTTCATTTGCTTGTTTTTTCTGGGATTTACTTTCGGGCTGGCTGTTCCCAACCTTAATACCTGGCAGGGTTGATCGACTCCTTGGAATCTCATTTGCATAAGAGCCGATGTGCCGACAGACAGCTCTCCGTGGGGAAATCACTGCCCCGGAGAGGTCGGAGATGTTCAGGGGAAAAGGGCTGGAGAGGGGCCATTTCTCCTCAAGTGCWGCTTTTAAAAGGGGTCAGAGCAGAGTCTCTGAGCTCGGGGCTGAAGGAATAAATAGATCCTAAAGAACACTTTACTGTGACACCCTCGGACCTCTGGACATGTCCTCAAACCCTCTGGGACGTTTGCTAATCAGCAGCACGAGCACGTCCAGCTATTCAAACCCTGCCCGTGGGACACTGGGACGCTTCCCTCGGGGTCACAGCGTCACCTTCAGCTCCCTGTGCTGGGACGGGCTGGGAGCACCTGCAGGGCTCACCTGAGCCAGGCTTAACCCCGATGTTTGCCCCGGGCTCGGCTCAGAGGCACCGGGGTGTCTCTGCCAACACGGAGCGGGAGAGCCTCGTTAGGCACGATCAACCTTCAGCTCATTATTCCGGGTGCTCTGCCCTCCTGAGCTCCGGCAGGATCGGGGCAGGAGGAGAGGACAAGCACAGGGAACTGAGGCTGGGAAGAGATGGAGCCAACCTGGGTTTGTGCAGGGCATCAGAGGAACTGTTCCTGTAACAGAATGAATCCCAGCTCCTCGGGAAGGGACACAGCCAGCCTGGATTTGTGCAGGGCACCAGCAGAGCCCTTCACATGACTGAACAAATCCCAGCTCCTCGG
>NW_026629858.1:0-1502 GCF_030028575.1 Malurus melanocephalus
CCTGACTGATTTTAACCATGGCCATTTGAACCCAATTGGCCACTAAAGTACTGATGACAGCAAGTCAGCTACCTTCACCCTGACCAATGCTGTGCCAATGAACAGCACACTCCACAATGGTGTCTGGAAAGAGTATGAGAACCAAATGATGGCCCAGGAAACCCAGGACTGTACAACCACCTATGTCATCACGGGTGCTGTGCCTGGAAATAGCTCCATTCCTGATGGGAGGGTTAATGTGCCCAGCCACATCTGGTCAGCTGCCTGCTGTCAGACMAGCAGCACCATGAAGATTTGGGCAGTCATTGCTGAGAATAAGAACCAGATCCGGAACCTCACACTGAAGGAGCTGGAGGCTGAATTGTCCCAGTTCTATGGAAGGGGAAAGGTTTCTCTGTTCCACAGTGATTGTCCCCGTTAACCAAACTCATCTCCTCGATGCAAAAGGCTCAGTGTCTTTTTTTACATCATTAAATCACAGAATCACAGAACTGGTTGTGTTTGATGGGACCTTGAATTTCATTTCATTCCATCCCCTTCCCTATACAGGGACACCTCCCACTATCCCAGGTTGCTCCAAGCCCCATCCAGCCTGGTCTTGGACACTTCCAGGGATCCAGGGGCAGCAACAACTTCTCTGGGCAACTTGTGTCAGAGCGCCCCCCCCCTTTCAATACAGAACTCTCCCTAACAGCTCTTCTAACCCTGCCCTCTGTCAGTGTGAAACCACCCCCTGTTGTCCTGTCACTCCATGACCTTGTCCAAAATCCTCATCTAGATCTCTTGGCGAACATCTAGGTAGTGGAAGGCAATCCAACTTCTCTGCAGAGCCTTTTCTTGTGAAGGCTGAACACCCTTAACTGTCTCAGCCTGTCTCCAGAGCAGAGGTGTTCCAGAGCTTGGAACATCTTTGTGGCTTTCTTTGGATTCTACTCCAACAGGTTTTGTCCTTCTCATGTTGTGGGCCCCAGAGCTGGACACAGCAATCCAGGTACAAGGAGAGGATGCTGGACAACCTGCTCTAGTTGATCCTGCTTGAGCAGGGGTCTGGACTAGAAGATCATGAGAGGTTCCCCCAAACCCCAACAATTCAGTGATTATGTGATCTTGGTGTAAGGCTTTGTTTGCTTGCTTTTGAAACTGTACCTTGAGAGCAGCAGCTGAGGTGTCAGAGAGCCAAGATCAGGCATTGGATATAAAGGAGGTTTTGAGCAGCCAAAGCTAAATTTCTTTGCTACACTGCTTGGATTCCTTCATTCTCTGCTCTACTTCTGAATCTTTTCTGCAAAATTATGGGAATCTGTTTTGGTGTAATGAGTCCATTATATTCAATGTATTCAATGTCACAATCAAAAGATCAACATTGGTCTGATCATTTAGTTCCTGTGTAGTTCACAATAAAATTTATTTGCTGCAGTTCTGGTTTGCATGGTCACCTCATATATAAACCATGAATAAACCATTACTTCTTGGTGAAATTTCCACTATCAATAATGTCACAG
>NW_026629859.1:0-1468 GCF_030028575.1 Malurus melanocephalus
GCACTCGGCCGGCAGTTCGCTGACCGCTTTCTCCACGGCGAGGTTTCGGCAGCAGAGGCTCTTGGAGATCTCGCAGCGGCAGTTGGGACACGTGGCCTGTTCTTCTTTGAGCCGAGAGTCGGCCAAAAGGTGGATGAAGCAGCCGGCGCACATCAGGTGACCGTTGGTGCACTGGGAAATAAAAAAAAAGGGAATTTTGGGGATTTATTCCCATTTTTTATTGTAATTTTCCCCCATTTTTCAGTCCCATTATTCCCATCCATTCCCATTTCCCAGCAGTGGATGAAGCACCCGGCGCTTCAATTTCAGGAATAAGATCACACTCAGAATTCTCATTAACCTCACTTTTATTGTTATTATTTATTCTTATTATTTATTCTTATTATTTATTCTTATTATTTATTATTATTATAAATAATTTTTTTTAAAATTTTTTTTTTCCATTTTTTTATTCCCATTATTCCCATCCATTCCCATTCCCCACCAGTGGATGCAGCACCCGGCGCACATCAGGTGACCGTTGGTGCACTGGGAAATAAAAAAAATGGGAATTTTGGGAATTATTCAACTTTTTAATTCTTATTTTTCCCATTTTTTATTCCCATTATTCCCACTATTCCCACTCATTCCCATTTCCCAGCAGTGGATGAAACACCCGGCGCACATCAGGTGCACTGGGGAAAAAAACCCGATTTTTTTGGGATCAATTTCCATTGGAATTCTCATTATTCTCATTATTATTATTATTATCTATTATCTATTATTATTATTATTATTATTACTCCTATTTTAGCCTTTTTATTCCCATTCCCCAGCAGTGGATGAAGCACCCGGCGCTTCAATTTCAGGAATTAGATCACACTCAGAATTCTCATTATTCTCATATTTATTATTATTATTATTATTATTATTATTATTATTATTATTATTATTATTATTATTATTATTATTATTATTATTATTATTATTTTAGCCATTTTTATTCCCATTTTCCCATCCATTCCCATTTCCCAGCAGTGGATGAAGCACCCGGTGCTTCAATTTCAGGAATTTGATCACACTCAGAATTCTCATTATTCCCATTTTTATTTTTACTATCTATTTTTATTAATTATATTATTATTATTATTTCTATTATTACTACTATTAATCATCATTTTTAAATTTTTTTTTTCCCATTTTTCATTCCATTTTCCCATCCATTCCCATTTCCCAGCAGTGGATGAAGCACCCGGCGCTTCAATTTCAGGAATTAGATCACACTTGGAATTCTCGTTATTCTCATTTTTATTTTTATTATCTATTTTTATTATTATCTATTTTTATTATTATTATTTTTTTTTATTACTATTTTTCCCCTTTTTATCCCCATTATTCCCATCCATTCCCATTTCCCAGCAGTGGATGAAGCACCCGGCGCTTCAATTTTGGGAATTTGATCACACTCAGAATTCTCATTATTCTCAAT
>NW_026629860.1:0-1447 GCF_030028575.1 Malurus melanocephalus
ATGAGTTGACATAAGGAGCAGGGAGGAAACGCTTGACGGACAAAACAGGCACTACTTAAATTATGAAGTGAATTTATTACTAACAAAGTCAGAGGAGGAGAATGAGAAATAAAATAAAACCCTCAAAGACACCAATCTTCTCCCCACTCCCTCCCCCTTCCCACTGACAGTACAAAGCAGGGTAGGTGAACAGRGTGTGGGGTTGGTCAGTTCATCACCGGACCCTCTGCGGCTGCTGAGGGAGAGGAGTCCTTCCCTTGCAATGCTGTGGGATCCCTCCCACGGGAGACAGTTCTTGGTGAACCTCTCCGGCGTGGTTCCACTCTCACGAGCAGCAGTCCACACACATCTGCTGCACTGTGAGTCCCCCAACGGGCACACAGTCATCCCAAAAGTGCAGCACCGTGGGGTCCCTCGTCCACTGGGTGCAATCCCAAGCCCAGGCTGTTCCATCTCGGGAGCAAAGCCTCTCTCTCCATGGCTCTCCTGCTGGACACAGCCCCCTTCCCGGCGTCCGCCTGCTCCAGCGTGGGGACCTCCCTCCTCCACGGGCTGCAGGTGGATCTCTGCACCCTCTGTGGACCCCATGGGCTGCAGGGGGACAGCCTGCTCCACCATGGTCACCATGGGCTGCAGGGGGACAGCCTGCTCCACCATGGTCACCGTGGGCTGCAGGGGGACAGCCTGCTCCACCATGGTCACCGTGGGCTGCAGGGGGACAGCCTGTTCCACCAGGCTTATCACCATGGCCTGCAAAGGAATCCCAGCTCCAGTGCCTGGAGCAGCTCCTCCCCCTCCTTCTCCACGGGCCTTGATGTCTGCATCCCTCACATATTCTCACCTCTTTCTCCTCCTTTGCAAAACTACTGTGCCCCTCCCTTTGTTTTGATTTCTTCTCAAATATGTTTTCACAGAGGCATAACCACCATCTTCAATTGGCCCAGGTTTGGTCAGTGGCATGTCCATCATCCTCAGGACCAACAGCAATCAGCTCTGCTGGACATGGTGGGAGCCTCCAAAAGCTTCTCACAGGAGCCATCTTTTTGGCCCCCCCATTTCTAAAAACTGTGCCAAGCAAAACCAACACAAAAGCAAACATGGACTGCTGACCCAGTCACTCACTGTCCCTCCATGGAGGAACAAACAACCTTGTGCAGGTGTGGGGAGAGCCCAGTGCTGGGAGTAGTGCTTGCAGGGGCTGGTCTGGGACAATTGCCCCGGGGCACCTTCCCAGGCTGTCCCCCTGAACAAAGCCACAGCCCAGACCCTGCTCTGCTGCTCCCTCAGGTCCATCCCAGGAGCTCTGGCTGTGCCAGGACACTGCTGCCGACCCCCCTGCACACTCCCCCTCTGCCCCTGGGCACTGGGCTTTGCTTTGCCAGGGCTCTTCCTGAGCACATTGCTGACAGCAGCTCTGGAGGGAGGGCAAAGCCTCCCTGCAGTGCCC
>NW_026629861.1:0-1443 GCF_030028575.1 Malurus melanocephalus
CCAAACAATTCCCCCTGTGACCCCAAATCCCCTGTGACCCTACAGAATCCCCCTATAACCCCACATTTCCCATTGCAGGATGATCTTTGCCGAGTGCTCCCCCAACACGTGTCCGTGCGGGGAGCGCTGCTGCAACCAGCGCATCCAACGGCACGAGTGGGTGCAGTGCCTGGAGCGCTTCCGGGCCGAGGAGAAGGGATGGGGCATCCGCACCAAGGAACCGCTCAAAGCAGGACAGTTCATCATCGAGTACCTGGGAGAGGTCGTGAGTGAGCAGGAGTTCAGGTAAAAACAATAATTTACTGATTTAGTAAACAATTAAAACATTTTAATATCACTGGGATGGGGCATCCGCACCAAGGAACCCCTGAAAGCGGGACAGTTCATCATCGAGTACCTGGGAGAGGTGGTCAGCGAGCAGGAATTCAGGTAAAATCCTTTAATTAGTGCTTTAATTAATTAATTGAATGATTTTAATATCATTGGGATGGGGCATCCGCACCAAGGAACCGCTCAAAGCAGGGCAATTCATCATCGAGTACCTGGGGGAGGTGGTCAGCGAGCAGGAGTTCAGGTAAAACCAATAATTTAGTGCTTTAATTAATTAATTGAATGATTTTAATATCATTGGGATGGGGCATCCGCACCAAGGAACCGCTCAAAGGGGGCCAGTTCATCATCGAGTACCTGGGGGAGGTGTTCAGCGAGCAGGAGTTCAGGTAAAATCATGGATTTATTGATTTAATCAATTAATTGAATTTTAATATCATTGGGATGGGGTATCCGCACCAAGGAACCGCTCAAAGCGGGCCAGTTCATCATCGAGTACCTGGGAGAGGTTGTGAGTGAGCAGGAGTTCAGGTAAAATCCTTTATTTAAATTATTTTAATATCATTGGGATGGGGCATACGCACCAAGGAACCCCTCAAAGCGGGACAGTTCATCATTGAGTACCTGGGGGAGGTGGTCAGCGAGCAGGAGTTCAGGTAAATTAATTTATTTATTGATTTAGTTAATAATTGAATGATTTTAACATCTTTGGGATGGGGACAGTTCATCATCGAGTACCTGGGGTAGGTGGTCAGCGAGCAGGAGTTCAGGTAAAAACAATAATTTACTGATTTAGTATAGAATTAAATAATTTTAACATCTTTGATGGGGTATCTGCCCCTGAAATCAGGGCAGTTCATCATCGAGTACCTGGGAGAGGTCGTCAGTGAGCAGGAGTTCAGGTAAAAACATTTATTTATTGATTTAGTAAAGAATTAAATCATTTTAACATCTTTGATGGGGTATCTGCCCCTGAAATCAGGACAGTTCATCATCGAGTTCCTGGGGGAAGTTGTGATCAAGCAGAAGTTCAGGTAGAAATATTTATTTAATGCTTTAGCAAATAATTAAATGGTTTTAGTATCTGGCTGTACTTGGAAATAAAGCACATTT
>NW_026629862.1:0-1440 GCF_030028575.1 Malurus melanocephalus
TCCCTTACACTTCCTACAAAATGGAAACTCAGTGAGAAGGAATTATTTAATGACTGATCATGGAGGCTGAAGGAAAGAAGGCTTTTAAGGAGGAGCTAGTTATTTATTGAAGGCTGTCCCGTCCCGCTCGAAAGAGGGAGTCGGGGAGGATTCTTTTAATAGACTTTTTGGACAAAAAATGAAGCGCAAACRCGGCAATATTATATCTGAGAACTGTTTATTGATAAAGAAGGGTAAGTGTTCCTACCACTTCCTACCAAGGGGGGAATAGAAAAGAGGGAAAAGGAGAAAGGGAGAGAGAGAGAATAGGAGATAGATTGTTACCGCTGTACCCCGGGCACCCCGTCGACGTTGGCAGAAGGAGAGTGTGTGTGTGTGTGTGTGTGCTGCGAACAGCGAGGAGCCTGCGCGGCTTTTGAGGCAGCTGGGCGCGATTTCCAAACAGCAGCGGCTGCGTGTCCTTCTCGACAGCGGAGAAGACGAATCCGTGGCTACGGGCACACTCGTGAGATCGCTGCGGCTGCTGTGGGCAGGCTGGCGCTGCGGGCACTGCTGGACACACGGCTGCGGGCACTACTGGACACACGGCTGGGGCTGCGGGCACTGCTGGACACACGGCTGTGGGCACTACTGGACACACGGCTGGGGCTGCGGGCACTGCTGGACACACGGCTGGGGCTGCGGGCACTGCTGGACACGCGGCTGGCACTGCGGGCACTGCTGGACACACGGCTGGGGCTGCGGGCACTGCTGGACACACGGCTGGGGCGGCAGGCACTGCTGGACACACGGCTGGGGCTGCGGGCACTGCTGGACACGCGGCTGGCACTGCGGGCACTGCTGGACACGCGGCTGGGGCTGCGGGCACTGCTGGACACGCGGCTGTGGGCAGCGGCTGCTGCAGGCGGCGGCTCCGTCGGGAAGACAGCAAACACGAGGTTGTCGCAGGGTCGAGATGCCTCGGGGAAGCGGCGAAACAGAGCACACGGAGAAGACAGGTGCGGACAGGGAAGGCAGAACCACAGGGAGAAAAGGAAAAGCGAAGGAGCGGGGGGAGGCCAAGGTGACCCTCGAGGCGGACCCCCGCTACCTCCAAGAACTCCAAAGGAAAATGGCCCCCGTTGTGTCACTGTTCGATGCTTTTATATGCCTCGCCCGCCCATAGCGTGATTTCCCGCGCGTTTTTTCTGCGCGCTGTTTTCCCGGGCATCCGGGCATCTACCTCACTAGCAAGGGGGGCAGGGTGCTTGCAGAGCAGTGCGGAAAGCTGTCTGTGCCATGACTGGCTGCCAGGCAAAGCCTCCTGAGGGACAGAGCTCCCAGCAAGCACACTACTCCTGGAAGCCATCTTTTACCTCGTGGAACATATGTTGAGGCATAAATAAGAATCAGACTGGTCTCTGACAAAGGCGGATTTCAGGAAAAAAGTGTAATACTGAG
>NW_026629863.1:0-1445 GCF_030028575.1 Malurus melanocephalus
CCCAGTATCCCATTTCCCATTCCCCATCCCCAGTCCATCCCAGTCCATCCCAGTTTCCCATTTCCCATTCCCAGTTGCTGGCTGTCCCCATTCCCAGTATTCCCAGTTTCCCCATTCTCCGTTCCCAGTTGCTGGCTGTCCCCATTCCCAGTATTCCCAGTATTCCCAGTATCCCATTTCCCATTCCCCATTCCCAGTATTCCCAGTATTCCCAGTTCCCCCGTTTTCCCATTCCCAGTTGCTGGCTGTCCCCGTTCCCCATTCCCAGTATTCCCAGTATCCCATTTCCCATTCCCAGTTGCTGGCTGTCCCCGTTCCCAGTATTCCCAGTATTCCCAGTATCCCATTTCCCGTTCCCAGTTGCTGGCTGTCCCCATTCCCCGTTCCCAGTATTCCCAGTTTCCCATTTCCCATTCCCAGTTGCTGGCTGTCCCCATTCCCAGTATTCCCAGTATTCCCAGTTCCCCCGTTTTCCCATTCCCAGTTGCTGGCTGTCCCCGTTCCCAGTATCCCCAGTATCCCCATTTCCCATTCCCAGTTGCTGGCTGTCTCTCCAGCGCGGTTTCCGGTGGAGTTTCCAGGGCCCCGTCATCGTCATCAGCGCCGTGAGAGACTCAGTGTCACCCCTGTGTCACCCCCAGTGTCACCTGTGTGTCACCTGTGTGTCACCTGTGTGTCACTAGTGTCACCCCAGTGTCACCCGTGTCACCCCCAGTGTCACCCCAATGTCACCTCTGTGTCACCTCTGTGTCACCTGTGTCACCTGTGTGTCATTGTCACCTGTGTGTCACCCGTCTCACCTCAGTGTCACCTCTGTGTCACCTGTGTGTCACCTGTGTCACCCCCAGTGTCACCTGTGTGTCACCAATGTCACCAATGTCACTAGTGTCACCAATGTCACCCCAGTGTCAACCCAGTGGCCCCCCCAGTGTCACCCCAGTGTCACCCCCAGTGTCACCTCAGTGTCACCTGTGTGTCACCTGTGTGTCATTGTCACCTGTGTCACCTGTGTCACCAATGTCACCTCTGTGTCACCTCCCGGTGTCACCCCCAATGTCACCAGTGTCACCTCTGTGTCACCAATGTCACCCCACGGTGTCACCTGTGTCACCCCCAATGTCACCCCCAGTGTCACCCGTGTCACCCCCAATGTCACCTCTATGTCACCTCCCTGTGTCACCTCTGTGTCACCCCAGTGTCACCTCTAACCCCAGTGTCACCCCCAGTGTCACCACTGTCACCTGTGTCACCTCTGTGTCACCTCCAGTGTCACCAATGTCACCTCAGTGTCACCAGTGTCACCCCAATGTCACCTCAGTGTCACCAATGTCACCTCAGTGTCACCCGTGTCACCCCCAATGTCACCCGTGTCACCTCCCTGTGTCACCTGTGTGTCACTCCTGTGTCACCTGTGTGTCACCTCCTGTGTCACCCGTGTCACCCCT
>NW_026629864.1:0-1519 GCF_030028575.1 Malurus melanocephalus
TGATTTCATTTCCCTGTGGTGCAGTTTGCCTTTACAGAATGAGGGCAAACTCAGCTCCTCAGACACGGGGTTGGTCTGCCTTGTTGGTTTGGGCTGTAAATTCCCACGTGCTCGGTGTCTGTGCACCAAGGGACCCAGCCCCCAGCCCCTGGCCCTGCTCTCTCTGCCCTCATCTTCCTCTTGCAAGATGAAGAATGAGACATCCTGAAAGCATTGTTTTGGAAAATGGCATGCATTTGGAAGTCTGAATCCCATGTGGCTTGGTGAACAGATCACACAAGCAGGGATTTGTTCCCTGTGAGCCCAGTGGCTGAGAGGTTTGTCCCTCCTGTTTTCTTTGGGTATTGATTCCAGCCGAGGGCTGGCTTGCAGGACAATCAGAGCAAAGCAGGGCTGGCCATGGCCCAGAGTTTCCTGTCTGAGCCACAGCTCTCTGCATTTTCTGTGGTACCCAAGAAGCTCATTTCACCCTTTTTGTGTTTCTGGAGCTGTGTCTGCCCAGTGCCTGCTCAGCAGGGCAGGGAGCAGGRGAGGCACAGGGAGCTGCCCATGGAGCATCACTCACTGAGCCCTGCAGCCACTCCTGGGGGCTTGTGCTGTTCAATTGACCTTCCCAGCACCCTCATCACTTGGTCTCTCCTACCCTAACAAAGCACAGTGCTTGCCAGATTGGTACAAAAGATCTATTTTTCAGAGTGCTGTTTGTTTGCTTACAAAAAAAAATTGTGATTTTGATAACAGGTTAAAATCATTCCTTAAACAGGACATTAATTCTTATCCTATCTGTAGAAATGTCTGGCTAAGAGATTTGGAATCAGTCAAATGATTCATATTATGAGTAAATTTTGTCACTTCAAGAGCAGGGAAGAAAGTAATTTCCATTTCTTTTTTAGCGCCCTGTGAGCCAATTTGCTTTGAGGTTGATCTCCAGGCTGTTGTGGGGAGTCAYGCTGCAGACTGTTTTGATGGAGAAGTGTGTGTGGGGAGAGTTACAATGCTTAGCCAAATGTTAAACTCCTTATTCTCATATACCCTCAGTATACCTCAGAATACCCTGCATCTGACATCTTTTTATTTAATCAATTCTCAGTGTCTTTTCTGCACCATTTTTATTGCCTATTGAGGCATCAGAAAGGGTTTAATCATCCTCCTTCACATCCTTCCCAAGGTCTTTACAAAACAGGTACCCAGATCAYAGAATCAGAGAATCACAGAAAGGYCTGGGAAGGGACCTTAAAGCTCATCCAGTCCCACCCTATCCATGGGCAGGGACAGCTCCCACTGTCCCAGGCTGCTCCCAGCCCCAATGTCCAGCCTGGCCTTGGGCACTCAAAGGGATCCAGGGGCAGCCACAGCTTCTCTGGGCACCCTGTGCCAGGGCCTCCCACCCAAACAGGGAACAATTCCTTCCCAATCTCCCATCTGGCCCTGCCCTCTGGCACTGGGAAGCCATTCCCTGGCTCCTGTCCCTCCATCCCTTGTAAACAGCCTCTCTCTCTGTTTCCTTTGGCTCCTTCAG